>NC_082644.1:107235960-107535960 GCF_028023285.1 Balaenoptera ricei | reverse complement strand
GGCTGCACCAATTTACAGTCCCCCCAACAGTGCACAAAGGTTCCTGTTTCTCCACATCCTTGCCAAGACATTGTTTCTTTCTTTTTTTTTTTTTTTTTTTTGATAATAGTTATTCTGACAGGTATGAGGTGATATCTTATTGTGGTTTTGATTTGCATTTCCCTGACGATTAGTGATGTTGAGCATCTTTTCATGCGCCTATTGGCCATCTGTATATATTTAAAATCAAAATTTTAAGTATTTTATAACTTTTAATATAATTAGTTTTCTTTGTAATTTTATAAGTTTTATTTCATGCACTTAAAAAGATTATTCCTAGAAAGTATTCTGGTTAGCTTCTGCTGGGTAACAAATCATCCTGAAATTTATCAACTCAAAATACCCACTGTATTTTCTCATGATTTTGTAGATCAAGAATTTGAGAAGGGTCCAGGTAAGCGGTTGTCATATGTGATCTCTTATGTCATTGTAGTTCAATCGTTGGCTAGGGTTGCAGTCACCAAAGGCTCAACAGTGCTAGACATCTGCAATGGCTGGGAGTTCAGATGGGGTTGTCTATCCATCAATCTCACCTTGTAACATGGGCTTCTCACATCATAATAGCTGAGTTCTGAGAGGGAGCATCTCTAAAGGTAGTATTCAGGAAGAGAGTGTTCCAAGAGATCAAGGCAAAAGAAACAAGACTTCTGACTTGCTTCACATGTCATGCAGCGTCACCTCCACTCCTTTCTCTTGGTTAACGTGAACCAGTAAGGCCAACCTAATTTCTAGGGAAGGCAAAATATTTCCCTGGTTTTGTTGGAAGAAATGTCAAAGACTGTGGCCATCTTTAATCTGCTACAGAAGGATTCCATAGGCTTTACTAGACGGTCAAAGATGTTTGTGGCATAAAAAACATTAAGAACACCTGCTCTAGAATACATGCTTAAGTAAAGAGTGCAATCAATAAAAAAGATGAGTGTTCCTAATTAATATTAACTTTGGAGGGTACCCAAGGTAGCCAGTAGCCAGAAGCCAATCTATACTGAGCCATTACATATAGATTTTTCCAAGCTGTATTGCTCCACTAACTGTTAGAAGCAAGCAAGCAAGCAAGCAAGCAAGAAAGAAAGAAAGAAAAAAAGAAAGGAAGGAAGGAGGAAGGAAGAAGGAAGGAAGGAAGGAAGGAAGAAAGAAGAAAAACATTCTACTTAACCTTGATGGGTCAAAAAATGACAGAACTGAGCTTTGCCCCCAAACCAGAAGAGCAAACAGTTTTGTAATGGTGAAAGCATCTTGCTTATGGGGAGATAAGACTTGTCTTTCTCTGTTGAATATAATTAAAGGAGATGAGAAAGAAATGTGAAGAGGCCCTGTATCTCTTCTCAAACATGCTGCAGTGATGGATCAAGAGATGGGAACTGACACTTTCCATCTCCGGGACACCCAGGGTAGATATACAGTCAATAAGACAGCCTGCTTATTGATGTGCAAGGCCTCTTCCCCTATCAGAGGAAGAAAGACGAAACCTGACAGAACTCCCCTCACTAATTCCTCACCTCTTTCCACCACTGTTGGAGGTGGAAGAAGCTTTTGGGTGGAAACCCTTGAAGTTTGTGTCCACGGAATCTTTAGGTGGGATTTTTATCTAAGTCTTTAGCCAAGGGCTTTAGCATATTCATCTACAGCATGTGATAAAGATGGCTAGGGGAACTGTTAGCATGTGAGAGAAGCAGAACTCCTTAGGTTAGGAGACTTGCAGTCACAAGAATCTGATGTTTCTTAACTGTTTATTTAGGAGATGTCTCCTTAATGGATCACTGTCTACCAGGGTTTGGGAGAACACATAGCTCAGGATTCTTGCATGTGCTCTGGGGATATTGAGTATTGTAGGGTCTCCAGTTATAACTGCAAACCCCTTAAAGGCAAAGACAATTCCACATCCCTAGTATTTATCGGGGGCTGGTAGATAGTAGGCTTTAAATGAGCTATCAATAAATGAATAAATTATGGTTGAATGAAACTATAACCTAGGCTCCTAAAGAATAAAGTATAAGCTAGTTAGCTGATCTCTAAGGCCCTGTATTATCTGGCCTCTGACTAGTTCTCCAGTCCAATCACTTATTGTTCCTCCATCCTCTCTTGCTCACCAAACTAAAAAAACACAAAAAATGTATATGTCTTAGCATCTTTGCCCATGTTGCTCCAGCTCCCATGAGGTAGAAAAGGCTCATTTCCATTAGGTGGTTAGAGAAATCTCTCTGTGAGAAGGCAATACTGGAGCAGAGATGCAAAGGACAAGACGAAGCCAGCCACATGAAGACCTGTAATGGGGGTGGGGAGCAAAACCCAGATCCAAAGGAAAGAAAGTATAAAGGCAATGAATCCGGAGTAATCTTGAAAGTTCTTTTCTTTTTAACAGAAAGACAGCTGTGTAGCAGAAGGATAGTGAATGAAGGGGCAGAGCAACACAAGATGAGGTCATGGATGAGAGAGTAAGGCAGGGGCCAGATCACTTAGAACCTTGAAGGTCCATGTCAGGAGCTTGGATTGTGTGGAAGTGGAATAAGGAGTCATTCACTGTATTAAGTAGGAGTGGGCACGATCCAATTGTCTTGAAGAAGAGAACCCCTTGCCGGAAGACAAGTGTGGATGCAGGTAACCCAGTTAAAAGGAGATTTCAGCAGTTCATGTGAAATAGTGGTTCAGATTAGGGTGATAGCAGTGAAGAGCTACAGAAGTAGAGACATTTAGTACATATGTTGGAATCAGAGCGAACACGATTGTCTGATGGGCTGAAGGAATAAAATTTAAACGACCAATTAATGAGAAAGGTGTTTACATTTACTGGTAAAGAAAAAGACATTCAGATAAATAAAACAACACTGAAATGGCATTTTTTTTCTCGTATCAAATTGGCAAGTGCTTTTAAAAAAATGGTAAAATCCTGAAACTGCATGAGCTTTGAAAACCAACCTAATTGTCCAACAATCGAGGATCAGTTAAATAAATTACAGGGCATGCATATGTTTAAATGCTCCATGGCCATTAAAAATGATTCTGTGGAAGAACACTTAATGACACGGAAAATGTTCACGGAAAGTTTTATCTGTTTAACAACCAGCTGTCAGGGTCCATGCTTCTTGTTAAGTACCAAATGGATTTGTATTGAAGGGATATGTTAATATCTTTCAAATTTGCTGTAGAATTTCCCTAAAGGAGGGAATACTTTTTTAAAGAAATATGCCTGGCAAATTTCTTGGGGTGACAGTAAGACTGTGAAGACATGCACCATCAAGATGCAAGGTTAACAGAAGAGGTGAGTAAATTCCTCTGCAGTATAATTAGAAATGTTCAGAAAGGTACGCACCTTGGGCCAGTGGCCTTCGGTGTGGAGTTTGAAAAAAGATGGCTATATCATTTTTGGTCTGCAGCAATGCAGGATGAACCAGACTCTCCGAGTTCAGGATAGCAAGGCAAGTCATAAATTTAATGAGGGCATACGAATAGTCATGAGAACAAAGCTCTCCCCTCGCTCCATCCTCCTTAGAATTTGCAGAAAACCTGACGAGGACTTTCAATTTCCATAGTATACAGCAGGGTGTTTTGAAGCAACTTTTCAAAAGGCAAAGAGATCTCATCTCAACTGTTAAAAAAATAGTATCCCAGGTTATAAAATTTAACTATATTCTAAGGATAAAGACTTAGAATGTAACCGGCACAGAAGGAAAGGTCTTTAAAGGATATGTGATCCAATCTTATGGTTAGTAAGATAGAAACTGAAGTTCCCATAAAGGTAAAATGCAGAAAGTTCCAATAGATGTGT
Organism: Balaenoptera ricei; assembly: GCF_028023285.1. Taxonomy (NCBI): domain Eukaryota; kingdom Metazoa; phylum Chordata; class Mammalia; order Artiodactyla; family Balaenopteridae; genus Balaenoptera; species Balaenoptera ricei. Next base: position 107,532,155 of record NC_082644.1, on the reverse strand, counting down.
GTCCACAGGTTAATTCTAAGTATGAAAGGTATAAGAGCTGGCTCCAAATACAAATTAAAGTTGATTTCAAAGTGAAATGGAGTGTCTGCCACTCAGTGCTGTGACCCGTCATTGCTAACAGACAGTATAAAACTTACTACTCACTCCCCATGTGTAGATGACTTTTGCAAACTCATGGGAAAAGCCACAGAATTTGTTTTCAATTTGCTGTTTTCAGTCTCTGTATGGCCTGTGGTTCCAGGCAGTCCTTAAACAGAAAGCCCATGGCTCAGCTAATATTCCACCTTGGAGATACCAGCACATACAGCTATCCTGCCATCACTGAAAGATTAATATCAATGCTGGCTGTCATTTCTACTTAGCATGCTTGAGGAAGGTGGCCAGGTGTGAGGAATCATGCTGGACCAGCCCTGCGCTGGAAGGCAAAGGCATGGCTCAGTCATTTCTGAGTCTGGTGAATTTGTACAAAGCCCTCAAAATCACAGGTCTGTTTCTTCATCTGAAAACGGGGACCATGAACTCCTTCACATTGTGAGTATTTATTTGATAAGCAATGGAAGAGCGAAAGATCCTTGTGAACTTTAAATACCTATTCAAATATAAGGAAAGAAGAATGTTCTTAAACCTAGAGGGCTTTGTCTTTTAAACACCTGGTCTTTGCCATGAAAACTCTATCCCCACATTCCTGTTGCTCCTCACTGCAATTCTAACTCTCTTCATTCTGCATTTCCGCATATAATAAGGTCTATCTCTCCATGTCTTCCTCCCCTGGGTCTATCATATTCCACTCATCCCTTAATCTTCTAAGTGGGAAGTTTTGAGGGTCTTCTGATTTCCCAAGCCATGTGATTGGAACATCTTCTTGAAATTAACATTTCCCAACTTGTGTCATAGTTATGTATCATAGGAATAGCTGCCAGCCACTGTGCTGAGTTTGACATTCATTTTCTCATTTAACCCTCAACCACCTTAGAAGGCAGATATCACATGCTTTATCTTATTTAGGCAGTAGTTCTATGAATATAGGGTAGGTGTAGAATTCATTTTTATACCTTCAACATGGCCAAAATAGGACTCAATAAATGTTATTATTATTAGAATTATTATTACTACTGTTCTATAAGTCATTAATTACTAGTATATAATTATCTAATAATTTAATATCACTATTACCATTATTCTTATTTATTAAGTTTTATATCATTAAAATATCAGACACTATGCTAGCATTTTTCATGCACTTCTATCACAGTTAGGCATGATTATCTCCTTTTTATACATGAGGAACCTGGGACTCAGAGAGGGAAAGCTGCTTTTATAGTCATTAATGACAGAATCAGGATTTAGATCCAATTCTGTCTGACTTCAGAATCAGTGCTTTCAATAGCCACCCTTCACTGTCCCTTTTGGCAGTATCTGGGTAGAATACTGGACCATCTTTATCTGATGAAATGATCTTGGTCGAAGTTTATGATACGGTTTTCTCCACTACACAGATTGATGTTTGCCTCGTGACACCCCCAAATCATGTTTGCTCTTGCACTCCCCAAGGTGATTCCCAGACCACCACCATCTGCATATGTCCTATCTGATGGTTATTATTGAAGAAGAGATGCAAAAAAAAAAAATGTATTCCTTCTGCTAGAGAAAAGATCACAGTAGATCAAAATCCTTATTCATCTGCCAATAGCCCCATCTCTGGCACAATATCAAGTACACCTACAAATAAAGCAATCCATGGATATCTTGGTTGTCCAGAGAAATGGCTCTACTCCTCATCACTGGCTTTGAAGAGGATGGTCAGTACAGCAGGGCATATGCATTGGTCAGCCTTCCTGGTTCTAACATTGACTACAAACAAAAGTGCTGCCCAGCGTCAGCCAGACCAACACATTCTCACTGCCATTAAACACCCTATGGGAGAAAAAAGAATCTGATGTACCTTTCGGAGGAGCCCAGACACCCTGGTGTGGAAAACAGCTCTCGTTGTTGCAGAAACCAGGAAAATGTTTCACCAAGAACACACGGCAACTAATGAAAAAGAAAACCAGGCATAGTATTAAGTTATTTGGGAGAAATAATTTTCTGAGCCTCATACTGGTATAGGTGGTATAAAGTAAAGTTACTTTAGAATAGTGATTCCTTTTCATGTACGAGGTCTTGTAAAATATGCTGGTCAAAATTCTTCATTTCATATAGATAACAGGGATAACTTTTTGCAGCAGCTAACAAGAGATAGAAGAACCATAGACCTGCTCACTTAGTCATTAATTCATTGACTCATTGAATCATTAATGCATGTATTTTTTCATCAAACCACTCGTTTCTAAAGAAAATCGAGGCAGCTTACAATATCCTATACTTAATAAAATCAGATTTCAAAAGGAAACAAATATAAGAGCCAGTAAACACAGGATATAGGTCCAGAAAATATATACAAGACTTGCTAAGTTCTTGACCAGGAAAAATGGAGCTGGCATACTAGAATCAACTGGGAAGTAATTTTCTAAAGATGCATGTTCCTCTGTCAAGGAAAGAACATTCCTTGGCTGAGAATTTTAGCAGAATAATTGAGGGAAAGAATAATTTAGACACTTCAGAATGATTCTAATCTTTGTCTCCATGAAGAGCAGTGAGCTAAGGTAAGGGTACTGAAATGATACACAATTCCTAGTTTTGAGCTTCCTAGAGGTAATGGTAAAAAGGGAAACAATATATGATATATAATAATGAGAATTTTAAAATTTCATTTATGCTGCTTTGAATTTGGAAAGAAATGGATTACCCAAGCATTTATCTAAGCATCTAAAGGACGTTCATAAGTAGTAGAACAGAGTCAGAGAGGAAGAGACCTTTCTTCTTAAAAAAAAGATGGTTTTTCTATAAAATTTGAATACCATTATCAAAGCCAATAAAATTTTTAAAATTCTAATTATCACCAAATGTCATGTCTATATTCAGATTAAATCATTATTCCCCCAAATTATACAGCTGGTGTACTCAATATTATATACGGAATCATATCAGTACCATGCTTAAGGTTGAATTCATAATCTTTGGGATTTCAGAAACACCAGGGCTTTGGGAAACAGGAGTGATTTTCCTGGGTGGAAATCTCCAAACTTGATAAAGATGACAGGATTTATTAGACCTTTTCTAAGGTAAGTTGTAGAAAGGTTTTGGGAAATATAATCTTGGCTCTTTTTTCTTAAAAAAACATAAGTAATACAATTTTTGTTCTTTTTATAACTGATGTAAATTTTACATAAAATGAACAAATGTATAATTCAATGAGTTTTAACAAAAATATACTCTTTTCTTACCACCACCCCAAAAGTTCTCTCATACTCATTCGGAGTCATCTCCACCCAATACATACAACTGATTTCTATTACCATAGAAAAGTTTGCCTATTTTTAACTTCATAACATATGGCATCATACAGCATGCATTCTTTGGCATCTGGCTTTCTCTTTTTTTTAATTTAAGATAATGTTGTTGATATTTTTTTCACTTTTTTTTGCTTGCATTGATTGTTTTCTTTGTTTTATTGCTGCACACTATTCCATTGTATGAATATATCACAATTTGTGATTCCTGTTGATAGGTATTTGGGTTGTCATTTGCTCTAATGAATGAATCTTCTATGAATATTGTTATATGGTTTTGCAGGTGTACAATTTCATTTATCTTAGTTAAATGCCAAGGAATGAAACCACTAGGTACGTGTGTACTTAAATTTGTAAGGAACTGCCATTTTCCCAAGTGGTTAAAACCATTTTACACTCCACCCATGAGGAGTCCAGTAATACTACATTGCTATTTACATTTCATAGTGCCAATCATTTTGACTTTAGCCATTTTAGTGGATATATAGGGGTGTCTTAGTGATGTGGTTGAAAATATTTTCACTTCATTTTTAATGATAAAGTCCTGTACCCATTTTACTGAGTTACTTATATCTTATTATTGTGCTAAAGGAGTTCTTTATATGTTCTGGATATAAGTCTTTTAAAGTAAACATTTTCTCCCAGTTTGTGGCTTGCACTTTCATTTTTTAAAATAATTTCTTTTAAGAACAAAGGGTTTTTAATTTAATGAAATTTGATGTATTTTTTGTGATTCATGCTTTTGATTAATGCTTTGCCTACCCAAGATTAAGAAGACACTCTTCTTTTATTCTTCTACAAGTTTTACAGTTCTAGCTTTTATACCTATATTTACGATTTATCTCAAAATAATATTTGTATGTGGTATGAGGTAGGAGGCAAGGCTCATTTTTCTTCCAGATTAACATACTACTGTGCCAGTACCATTTTTGAAGAAACCATGTATTCTTACTGAATTACCTAAGTGACCTTGATGCCTAGTCTTTCTAAAATATCAATTGACCAGATATGTACATATTTAAGTCTAGACTCTCCCCTCTGTTTTATCAATTTATTTATCTATTCCTAATAAAATAGCATCTTGACTACTGTAGATTTACAGTAAAACTTAAAATCAGTGACTATAAGTCCTCCAAATCTGTTCTTTGAGACAAACAGATTGGCTATTCTACATTGTCTTTCTAAATTTTAGGCGCTGGGATCAAGAAGTTCTAACTATTTTTATTTTTTCAGAGCCAAGTGCGATTTAATAGAGAAAAATAAAATAAATATTATATTTCTTGTACCCAAATACAGTGAAGCAAATTCCTGCCCCTTTAGAAAATGAACAGGATGAATCTTATCATGATTCAAATCGTAGTACAACCCTCCCTGGTTACTTTTACTGAAACCTTTACACCCACTGCTCTATCTATCCCATCTGAGCCAATCTGCCTTTGATCCCCTTTCTTCTAGACTTTCACTCATGTTGGTGATCAGCAAACAATCCTACATACTCAACTTCTTCTTGGAATAGCTCCTCCACTTTCTCATTTAATTGAAATCTGATTACCTCTTGAGAACAAAGCATCCCTGGGTAGGCTTTCTGTTACAAGCTGTTCTTGTCTTAAGTCTCATGTTTTGGTGGGCGGGTTGTCCTCCCTGTTTCTCATTGCCATGTCCACCCCATTGCACCTTCACCCTCTTACAAACCCCCTATTCTGTGAGGCTATGCCATCTAACTTTTTTATTTTCTTTCTTTTTTTGCCACACTGCGTGGCTTGCAGGATCTTAGTTCCCCGACCAGGGATCGAACCCTGGCAGTGAGAGCACAGAATCCTAACCACTGGACCACCAGGGAACTGTTGTCTTTCTAAACTTTAGAATGATCTTGTCAATTTCTACTATGAACAACTACTGGAAATGGGACTTGTATGGCATTAAATCTATAGATCTGTTTAAGGAGAATGGATGCCTTAAGAATATTAAATCTTTAACGATCATGGTATATCTCTCCATTCATTAGATTGCTCATAATTTCTCTCTCATGTGTTTTGATTTTCAATGTGGAGGTTTGCCACAGTTCCCATTACATTTATTGCAAACTATTTTATATTTTGATGCTAATTATAAGTAATATTGTTGGTGGGAATGTAAATTGATAGAGCCACTATGGAGAACAGTATGGAGGTTCCTTAAAAAACTAAAAATAGAACTACCATGTGACCCAGCAATCCCACTACTGGGCATATACCCTGAGAAAACCATAATTCAAAAAGAGTCATGTACCACAATGTTCACTGCAGCTCTATTTACAGTAGCCAGGACATGGAAGCAACCTAAGGGTCCATTAACAGATGGATGGATACAGAAGATGTGGCACATATATACAATGGAATATTACTCAGCCATAAAAAGAAATGAAATTGAGTTATTTGCAGTGAGGTGGATGGACCTAGAGACTGTCATACAGAGTGAAGTAAGTCAGAAAAAGAAAAACAAATATCGTATGCTAACACATATACATGAAATCTAAAAAAAAAAAAAAAAGTTTCTGAAGAACCTAGGGGCAGGACAGGAATAAAGACACAGATGTAGAGAATGGACTTGAGGACACGGGGAGTGGGAAAGGTAAGCTGGAACGAAGTGAGAGAGTGGCATGGACATATATACACTACCAAATGTAAAATAGATAGCTGGTGGGAAGCAGCCGCATAGCACAGGGAGATCAGCTCGGTGCTTTGTGACCACCTAGAGGGGTGGGATGGGAGGGTGGGAGGGAGACGCAAAAGGGAGGAGAAATGGGAATATATGTATATGTATAGCGGATTCACTTTGTTATACAGCAGAAGCTAACACACCATTGTAAAGCAATTATACTCCAATAAAGATGTTAATAAATAAATAAATAAATAAGTAAGTAAATAAAATTCACTTCCCCAGTTATTTGTTGCCAGTATTTAGAAATGTATTCTTTTGTATATTGAACTTGCACCCTGCAAAATTGCCTAACTCACATATTAGTTCTGGGAGCTTATTTATAAATTCCTTAAAATATTCTACATTAATATCATATCCTTAGTGAGCAAAAATACTTTCATTATGTAAACATTTCTCCTTTTTAACTGGTATTAAAAAGTATAAATGCCCCTTTAAGGACTGCATTAGTTATAACCCAAAATTGTTGATATGTTGTGTTTTTATTAACATTCAGTTGAAAATAATTTCTATTTGCTTTGTGATTTCCTCTTTAATATATAAAGAAATGAGTTGCTACTTTGAAAATATTTGTAACGTTTTCTAGATGTCTTACTGTTTTTTAATTTATGATTTAAAACTATTGTGGTCAGGAAACACACTCTGTATTACTTCAACCCTTTGAAATACAGACACTCATTTTACGGCTCGGCATTGAGTCTATCATAGTGACTCTTCCAGTGCACTTGAGAAACATATACATCCTGCAGTTACTGTATTAGTGCTGCTTGCTTAAATGTCAATTATGTCAGAATCATTCATATGTTGTTCAAATCATCTCTAGTTTTTACTGAAATTTGTCTAATTTTCCTACCAATTACTAAAAGAAAAATATTGAAATCTCCAACTATGACTAAGTTTTAGGGTATTTCTCCCATACTTCTGTCAAATTTTTCTTCATTCATTTTGAATCTGTTATTAGCTGTTTACACGTTTAGGATGAATTAACACCTAACATTGTAAAGTGATCTACTTTATCTCTGGTAGTACTTTTTATCTTGAATTTTATTTTGTTCTGATATTAACATAGCCACACCAGTTTCCATATGCATATATTTGCATCATTTAAATCCATTTTTTTTCCACCTGTCTGAGTCTTCATGGGTTGAATGTTTCTGTCGTTAACAGCCTAGAGTCATCTCCAGTCTAATAACTGCTGCTTTTTGCTTGGAGTGTTCAGTTCCATTATATTTAATATAAAATTAAATTACTATACACATGTTTGTTTATTTTTTATGTCCTTATTTTTTTTTTTTAGTTTTTATTTTATACTGGAATAGAGTTGATTAACAATGTTGTATTAGTTTCAGGTGTACAATAAAGTGATTCAATTATACATATACCTGTATGTATTCTTTTTCAAATTATTTTCACATTTAGGTTATTACAGAGAGTATTGAGCAGAGTTCCGTGTGCTATACAGTAGGTCCTTGCTGGTTATCAGTGTGTACATGTCAATCCCAAACTCCCAGTCTTTCCCTCCACCCCCCACCCTTTCCCCCAGTAACCATAAGTTTGTTCTTGAAGTCTGTAGGTCTGTTTTTTTGTAAATAAGTTCATTTGTATCATTTTTTAAAGATTCCACATATAAATGATATCATATGATATTTGTCTTTCTATGACTTACTTCACTTAGTATGACAATCTCCAGGTCCATCCATGTTCCTGTAAATGGCATTCTTTCATTCTTTTTTATGGCTAAGTAATATTCCAGTGTATATATGTACCACATCTTCTTTATCAATTCATCTGTCAATGGACATTTAGGTTGCTTCTATGTCTTACCTATTGTAAACAGTGCTACAATGAACATTGGAGTGCATGTATCCTTTTGAACCATGTTTTTCTCTGGATATATGCCCAGGAGTGGGATTGCTAGACCATATGGTAGTTCTATTTTTCGTTTCTTAAGGCACCTCCATACTGTTCTCCATAGTGGCTGTACCAATTTACATTCCCACCAACTGTGTAGGAGGGTTCCCTTTTCTCCACACCCTCTCCAGCATTTATTGTTTGTAGACTTTTTGATGATGGCCATTCTGACTAGTGTGAGGTGATATCTCATTGTAGTTTTATTTGTATTTTTCTAATAATTAGCAATGTTGAGCATCTTTTCATGTGCCTCTTGGCCATCTGACTATATATACATGTTTAGATCTACCACCTTTCTGTTTATATTCTCTAGCACCCTCTTTTTGTTTTTCCTATCTTCCTACGTATCCCATAATTTTTTAAGTGTGCAACTCAGTGGCCTCAAGTGCTTTCACATTGCTGTGCAACCATCACCACTATCCATTTCCAGAATTTGTTTCATCTTTTCAAGCTAAAACGCTGTATATGTATGTATGTGTATATATATCTCTTTTGTTGATTTTTTGATATTATAATATGTATTTTCACGTTTCACAGTTTAACTTGAATTAACTATATGTGACTTCACATATACCTTAATAACCTTGTAGCAGTATAATTTCATTTATGACTTCCATTCATTTGTTATTATTGTCATACATTATTTTCATTTTAATGAACTGACTTTAAAAGAAATTAACAAACACTTTTATATTGACTCATATAGTTATATTATTTCTGGTTCTCTTCAATTTTCCCTATAGCTCCAAATTACCATATTGCATTATAGCCCTTAAGTCTGAAGAATTTCAGGACTTCTTGTAGTGTTTATCCGCTACAAAAATTTTTGTGTTTTTGTTTATCTGAAAATGTCTTTATTTTGTCTTCACTTTTGAAATATATTATTATATGTATGAAATGTTAGACTGATAATGTTTTATTTTTTTCTCTCAGAATTTTTAAGGTGTCAATCCATTCTCTTTTAAACTCATTTTTGTATGATCAAATGCCAGCCTAAATTGTTATTATTATTCTCTTGTATATAATGTCCCATTTTTTTTTCTGGCTTTTAAGATTTTTTTCCTTTCTTTGAGAGCCAAATCCTGTCCAGTTTCTTCCTACTTTTGACTGCTTTCTAGTGTCTCAAAATCATTATTGTTTTCCAGTTTTCATCACTGTTATCATCCGGACATTTGGTCTTATACAAGGTACTCTATCATTACTAGAAAACAGGATCCAAGTTTGTCTGTTCCTAATATTTACCATTTATTTGTATTTCTGGTAAGCTTCATTCTTTTCTGTGGACTCATGCTTTTGTCATATCATTTTCATTCTGACTAAAAACATCTTTAATATTTCTTTTAAAGCAGGTGAGCTAGAATGCTCTCAGCTTTCCTTGTTTGTAAATGTAGTTCACCTTTATTTTCAAAGATGTCTTCACTGGGTACTGAATTTTCAGTCGACAAAACTATTTTCTTTCAGCACTTCAAAGACGTGGTTTCATTATGGTCTGGATCGCAAATCTTTAGACAAGTTGGTGGACATTCTTATGTTCATTCCTCTCAGTGTAATGTGTCTTTTTCTCTGGTTGATCTTAAGAATTTTACCTTCATCATTGGCTTTTAGGAATTTGATTGTGATGTGCTTTGGTGTGGTTTTCTTTGTGTTTAACTTCTTAAGTTTTTTCATCTTCTTGGATATGTCTGTTTAGTTAAAAAAAATTTTTTTTAAACCTTCAGCCATTATTTCCTCAAATAATTTTTCTGTACCTTTCTCTATTCTCATTTTAAGATTTGTATGTTAGACAGTTTGATGTGGTCCAACAGGTCACTTTGTCACTGTGCATTTTGTTTTGTTTTGTTTTCCTCTCTGTGCTTAAGTCTGATGGTGTCTATTCCGTGAATTCAAGTTCTTTGATCTTTTTTTTCCCCTCCCCACTCCCATGGTATTTAATCTATTACTAATTCCAACAGGGAATTTTTTTTTGTTTTAATATTCATGATGCTTTATTTTTCATCTCTAGAATTCCCATTTGTTTCTTTTTCTATATCTTGCATTTCCCTCAATATCATATCCATGTTGTCTGGGAAGTTATGGAGCACACAGAATGGATTTATAAGAGCTATTGTCAAATCCTGGTCTGGAAATTTAATCATTTCACTAATTTCTGGGTTTGTTCCTATTTACTTATCTTCCTTCAGCTTTTGTGTCACATTTTCTTGCTTCTTGAGATGACAGCAATTTTTCAATGGATTTGGACACAGTGAACTTTACATCATACGGTGATGGATTTTATAGGGTTCTTTTAAAGAGTGTTGTACTTTATCACTTATGGAATAGATTGATCTTCAAGTGAGTCATTTTTTAAAAAAGAATTTTGAATTTGGGGATAGAGTAATTCTAGGGCTAGTTATTATCCATTAATATTAATCCAGACAGATAATATATTGTTAATATTGTTAATATATTATCTGTCTGCATTATCCACTAAAGGCACATATGTTCAGTACGTTTTCTTCATTCTGGCTGACTAGAACTTGAATATCTTCCATCCTTTTGTCAACTCTGGAATCTTTTCAACTTACAGCACCTATTCATTCTTTATCTAGACTTTTGGAGTCTCACATTTTGCAGGCATGTCTTACTATTCCACAAGAGACTAAATGATGCCTCTATGTAAATTTTTTTTTCTTCCAAATGGAAAACATGGCTCTAGCACCATATATTGAATGACACATTTCTTTTTTCTTTTGTTCTTTCTTTTTTCTTTTTTACCACTGATGTAAATACTTTTGGTATTTCCTAAGCCATGGTACACATCAGGGTCTGATTTTGTCATTTTTATATTCCATTCTCTTTCTGTCTATATTCTAATACTAAAAACACATCATTTTACATACTATAGCTCTGAAATATTTTTAATATCCATGAGATGTAATTCCTTTCTAATTCTTCTTTTTAAAAATAACATAATCAGTATTGCATAATTAATCTTCCAGATGAATTTTAGAATAGTTCTAAGGTCTTCACCTACTTCCTTTGGAATCTATAGTAGAAATCCCTGTTTCTAAAATTTAAGAAAGACTTGACAGCTTTAAAACATTAAAATTTTTTTCCATTAAAATTTCTTTCCATTAAAATTTTTTTCTCTGTTAGGTTTTTTGTTTTTCCTCTTTGGCTATTAATATTATTTTAGAGTATCTGCTTTTTTCTTGTTATATTTATTCTTATATCTTTCAGTGCTCATATGTCCCTATCACAATTATAAATGCGTTCCTTTCTTCAATTTTATTTTCTCTTTATTACTTTTATATATGAATGATTGATTCTATATGTAAATTTAAATTTATATAGTTTATTAATATAGTTTACTGATATATTACCATTTATTAATTTTGGAATAAATTAATGAATGAACCTAAATTAAATAATAAGAGAATTGTCTTAAGCTCTATTGAAGAAATTGAACGATGATCTACCCAAATAACAACATATTTTCATGCCTCTCATGACAACATTTCTTGTTAGCATTTTTTTTTAATAGAATACTTTTACATTACTTACGCCATTTGATCTTTAATTTTTTTCGAGATATGAAATCTGAGATTCAGAAAGGCGACAGAACTTACTCAGGAGCCCACAGTGACAAAAGGCTGAACTTGGATTCATATCAAGTTCTCCTAAGCCCGGACTCAGTGCCCATTCTCACATACATACTCCACTATTCCCCATTAGATGTCTGACTCCTTTGAAGATTTATCCCAGAAATATCCAACTAGAAATTGGAATAATGCATTTTAGTTCTCTTTGAGATTATGCCAATGATTTTTTTCAGATGTGGAGCAAAGACAGTCTTGAAAGTGCTAGCTGAGTTGATATTCAGCCCCTAGAGAGAAAAAAAGAAGGATCTGGGATTATAGTGAGATGGAGTATGACAGACCCACATAAACTGGTAGAGATAAGATGCATCTCATGTGACCAAGTGTATTGAAGGACCTGTCACTCACATGTTGGTTTCTGAGGTAGAGGTAAGTTAATTCAAGTTAATATGCAAAAATGTTTCTAATAACAACCTGTCAAGAGTGTAGGGGGACATATCAGGAGAGAGAAATGAGAAGAGAAAAGGAATACTAGAAAAGAAATGAGAAATCAGCCAAGGGAACAGAACAATTCTCCACTACAATCATAAGAGAGGTGACTAGCATTACTTTCTCACTAGCAATTCATCTTAGAGTTAATAATGTTCTGTGTTTGAGAAGTTGAACTATAAAACCACATATAAGTGGGTTCAGATTCCGTGTAAACTATTAGTGTTTCTAAAAGCATCAGTTTCTTTTTCTTTGAAGTGGAAAGAATGATATCTAATTGAAGGGCTGTAGGGAATTCCCTGCTGGCTCAGTGGTTAAGAATCCGCCTGCCAATGCAGGGGACACGGGTTCGATCCCTGGTCCGGGAAGATCCCACATGCCACAGAGCAACTAAGCCCACAAGCCACAACTACTGAGCCCACGAACTGCAACTACTGAAGCCTGCACACTCTAGGGCTGGTGTGCCGCAACTACTGAGCCCGTGTGCTGCAACTACTGAAGCCCGCATGCCTACAGCCCATGCTCTGCAACAACAGAAACCACTGCAATGAGAAGCCCGCGCACCGCAATGAAGAGTAGGCCCCGCTCACCACAACTAGAGAAAACCCACGCTCAGCAACAAACATCCAATGCGGCCAAAAAAAAATTTTTTTTAATTAAAAAAAAAAATTAATTGAGGGGCTGTGAGGATTACCTGAGATAATACACACATTTGAAACATGTATAAAAATACTACTATATGCTCTTTAAAGGAGTGGAATAGTAGATGTTATCTATATAATTTATCTATAATGAGTAAATACTAAATTATTTTATAAAATGATATGATGGCCTTAAACTTAAATGGATAGACAATATAATAATAAATGATAATGACCAAGAGTATATGAGGACTCCATTCATTCATTCAACAAATGTTTTTCAGTTACCTATTCTGTGCTCTTCACTTTTCAAGTTATGTAGAAAAAAAAACATTAAATATTTGACACAAATAACTAATAATCTTAAAAGTATAACACTTGAATTGAGTTTGAATGAAGTGGAAGGTAAGCTTATGTACAAAAAGACTCGGGAGCAAGTGGTTAGCTTCAAATAATTCAAGGAAGGATAGTACTGTTTTTGGAATGTCCCATAGGCATACAAGCCTATGAATTTTAATTCAAATATTTTTTTAAGTTAGAGCTGTCCAAAGATGAAATAACAATAATACTAGTATATGACTAGAATGACTACATGCCAAGATCTCTGCTGGGTAATAGGTTGGCATTATATCATTTGATTCTCAAAATAACCCTGTGAGATAGGCATTATTTTTCTCACTAAAACCAGTGAGGAAACTGAGATTCAGAGATGCTATGTAGCTTTCTCAGTGACACAGAGCTAATTGTCACAGAGCCAGCATTCACAGTTATCTTAACCAGAGATCAAGCTCTTAATTTCCAGTTTATGCATTCTCATTTGGGAAGATGAGCAACATGTCACTCGGGTTTCGGAGTATAGTTTTGAAAGACCTCTTGACCACCTAGGATGGTGTGGATGACTGAAAATGAGGAAAGAAAATAGGTATTAAGGCTCCTTCTAAACCTAAAATCTAAAGATGTTATGCCTTAAAACACATAACTTAGTATCATTTAATGCTATATGAACTTAGGAAAGCAATTTTACCTTCCTGAGACTAATCATTCATCTGTAAAATGGGGATAATAATGGTACCTGAGTCTAGGATTGTTTAAATAAGTACATGGGCAATGATTATTAAGTATTCATATGTATTTAATGATTGGCTTGTGCTGGAGGGAGCCCTGACTCACCGTGAATACCAGGTGTTTGAACACAATGAACACTCAGGAAATGCTAGTTTGTTACATGTTTATTATTAGAAAATTCATGTCATAAGTATAGCAAAGTACAAAATAAATCTATTAAAATGTGTAGGAAAAGATTTACAGGAAGGAACCCAGAGCCATGTTTTCATGGTCTCCATAAATATAAAATGATTGTGTTTGAATGCATACCATCAATGGGGGAAAAATCTCATTAGAATTATTAATCGTTGCAGGATTCAAACCAGGACTAATACACAGGAGAAAGACTAATGCAGTGATGTCATAAATTGATCAATTATGTTATCTGGAAAGTATATATGAAGCAATCATTTCACTCACAAGTATATGGTCATTTGATTTTTTCAAAATATGTCACACTGCAATTCAATTTAGGGAATGTGGTCTTTTAAAAAAGTGGTAGGTGGGCCTTCCCTCGTGGCACAGTGGTTAAGAATCCATCTGCCAATGCAGGGGACACAGGTTCGATCCCTGGTCTGGGAAGATCCCACATGCCGCGGAGCAGCTAAGCCCGCGAGCCACAACTACTGAGCCCATGTGCCACAACTACTGAAGCCCGCATGCCTAGAGCCCGTGCTCTGCAACAAGAGAAGCCACCACAATGAGAGCACGTGCACCACGAGAGAGTACCCACACTCGCTGCAACTAGAGAAAGCCTGCACGCAGCAACGAAGACCCAATGCAGCCAGAAATAAAATAAATAAAGTAAAATAAATAAATTTTTTAAAAAGGGGTAGGTGAGTGATTAGATATCTATAGAGAAATAAATGAACCTTGACCTCTACCTCATATTATGTATAAAATTAATTTGACATAGATCATAGGCCTAAATGTGAAAGGCATAAGCTTTTAGACGTAGGATATTTTTTTAAATCAATATTGAGTGGGCAAAAATGTCCTAAATAGGACTCAAAAAGGACTGACCATAAAAGAAAACAGAAAAATATTTTCAAGATTAAAAATATCTGTTTATCAAACAACATCCTTAAGCAAGTAAAAAGACAAGTCACAGACTAGAAGTAAATATCTGCAATACATATATCTAACAAAGGATGCATACCTAAGTTATATAACAAACTCCTACAAATCAAGAATAAAGCTAAAAATCCAATTAAAAAAATAAACAAATGACTCGAAAAAGCACTACACAAAACAAGATATATGAAAGTTAATAAACATGAAAAGGGATTTATGATCATTAGCTAACAGGAAAATGCAAATCAATCCACAATGAGATACCTCTTTACCATCAGAAAGATACCTCTTATCAGGGGTAATGACTAATTTTTTTAAAAATGGGCAATATGAAGTGTGGGTTAGGACGAGAAACAACTAGAACTCTCATATTGCTGGTGGGAGTGTAAATGGTAAAACTACTTTGGAAAACTGACGGCAGTTTCTACTAAAGTTAAACAAATGTCTCTTATACCTAAGTACTTCCACTCTGGTATATACCCTATAGAAATGAGTGCAGGTGTCCACACAAGATTGTGCAAAAATGTTTGTAGGTTTATTCATAACAAACAAAATCTTTAAAAAACCCAAATGCCCTTTAACAGCAGAATGAATAAATGAATTTGATAATTCATATAAGTATATGAATTGTCATATATGAAGAAATATATTGGGAAAGCAATAAAACAAACTGTTGGTAACAGAGATAAAACCCAAAAACATGCTGAGTGAAAGAAGACAGACAAAAAGAATAGCACATATAATGTAGATTTCATCTACATTATAGAAAAGAAATCAAATTGAAGACAGAAATAATTTATTTACAATTAAGTTAGAAGTTAAAATAGTGGCTACCTCTTATAGTAGGCAGAACAAGGGCTCTCCAACAATATTCACATACTAATCCCAGAACCTGTGAATGTGTCAGGTTACATGGCAAAGGAGAGTTAAAGTTGCTGATGGAATTATGGTCAATAATCTACTGATCTTAAAATAAGGAGATTACCCTGGATTATCCGGATAGGCCCAGTGTAACCACAAAGGTCCCTATAAATGGAAGAGGGAGGCAGAAGAGATTCAGAGAAAGAGCCTGTGACAATGGAGACACTGCCAGAGAGATGAGATGTAGCTGGCTTTAAGATAGAAGGAGGCCATGCCCCGAGGCACATGGCAGCTTCTAGAACCTGGAAAAAGCAAAGAAACAGATTCTCCACAAAGGCATCCAGAAAGGAATGTAGCTCTGCCAACACCTTGAGATTAGTCTGGTGAGACTAGTGTTGAACTTCTGACTGTAAAACAGTAACTGTACATTGTTTAAGTCACTAAGTCTGAGCTAATTTTTTAATGGCAGCAATAAAATACCAAATAGACCAGAAAGGGTCACAAAGGAACCATGGGGTGTTGCAAATTCTCTCTATTTTGATAGTGGATGGTCATACAGGTATATACCTCAGTAAAAAACCCTTAAGCTGTGTAAGTATGATCAGTGACCCTTATGCCTATATTCTATGCATGTTACCCCTCAATTTAAAAAAAAAATCAGTCATCAATCAGGGAAAATTTTTTCTAACTGACATTAACTTATGTTGCCAAAATTTGGGGAAACAGTCACTTTAACTTCTGAATTGAAGTTTGAAATTGTTCAGTCATTTAGCTGGTTAGTTGCATAGTAAAGCTGAAGATTTCAACTTCAACTTCTCTCTTCTCTAGGTAACACCCCTTAGAGAAATTATTTCATTTATATCCAAAAGACAGATATACAAGAATGTTCACTGAAATAATGTTTGTAAAGGTGAAAAAAGGAAAACAAATTACTCATCAAGAAGGGAATGAATTTGTAAATTTTGGTGTGTTTTAATGAATAAAATGGACCTTCATGTATCACAACAGAAAAGGGAACTCTCAGTATGTAAAGTTGAATGAGACACAGGCATTATTCAGTGTGATATGTATATAATTTATTAGCACTTATCAAAACATGTAAAGCACACTATCCATTGTTAGACACATATGTAGTAAAAATGTAAAACCATGTACATGAAGAAAACATAGACATTCAAATTAAGGTTGAACTCTGAAGAAGAAGAGAAGAAAACGAGATGGAAGAAGATAATGAAGGGAATTTCAAATGGATGTAGGTTCTTTTCTTAAAAAGGGTCCCTAACCCTAACCCCAACCCTGGGAGAGAATGGTGTAGAGAGCTTTGGAAAAGAGAAGAGAGGTCTTTCCCTGCAATAAGAAATATTAAGTCTAAAGATACCTATAAGAGTGGTTCTCAACCAGAGGTGATTTAGAAATATCGGGAGACATTTTAGTGATATCTGGAGACATTTTGTAATATCTGGAGACATTTTTTATTGTCACGACTAGAGGGACATGTTATTGTCACCTTGTTGATAGAGGCCAGGGATGCTGATAAACAGCCTACAGTGCAAAACACAGTTCCACATAGAAAACAATTATCCAGCCCAAAATAATGCTAAGGCTTTAAAAAATCTGCTCTAAAATTTTTCTAGTAGTAACTATCATGGATGAGACAACTTCTGAAGGTACATTCTGGTCTTTTTGTATAAGGCTAATATTTATGACTTACTTTTGGGAGTGGGGCTGCTGAAATGGACAGTATGAGAGGACTGGCAGTTGTAGAATAGAGAAACTATTTGGAATAACTGTTTAAGAAAATGAACCACACACTGTTGGTGGTAATGTAAATTGATACAGCCACTATAGAGAACAGTATGGGGGTTCCTTAAGAAACTAAAAATAGAACTACCATACAACCCAACAATCCCGCTACTGGGCATATAACCTGAGAAAACCATAATTCAAAAAGAGTCATGTGCCACAATGTTCATTGCAGCTCTATTACAATAGCCAGGACTTGGAAGCAACCTAAGTGTCCATTGACAGATGAATGGATAAAGAAGATGTGGCACATATATACAATGGAATATTACTCAGCCATAAAAAGAAACAAAATTGAGTTATTTGTAGTGAGATGGATGAACTTAGAGTCTGTCATACAGAGTGAAGTAAGTCAGAAAGAGAAAAATAAATACCGTATGGTAACACATATATATGGAAACTAAAAAAAAAAAAAGGTTCTGGAGGACCTAGGGGCAGGACAGGAATAAAGACGCAGACGTAGAGAATGGACTTGAGGACACGGGGAGGGGGAAGGGTAAGCTGGGACGAAGTGAGAGAGCGGCATGGACATATATACACTACCAAATGCAAAATAGATAGCTAGTGGGAAGTAGCTGCATAGCACAGGGAGGTCATCTCCGTTCTTTGTGACCACCTAGAGGGGTGGGATAGGGAGGCTTGGAGGGAGACTCAAGAGGGAGGAGATGTGAGGATGTAGGTATATGTATGGCTGATTTTCACTTTGTTATAGAGCAGAAGTTAACACACCATTGTAAAGCAATTATACTACAATAAAGATGCTAAAAAAAAAAAAAAAAGAAAGAAAATGAACCACAGTGTCAATAAGGGGTAAGTAGATGAAGTGACAGCACTGGGCAGAGGGCCCAGTTAGCTCAGTATACTCATCTGGGTCCACCTAATGGTGTCAAGTTGTGATTCATCAACCACACTAAATGTACAATCAACACTGAGGACTCAGCACATGTGACCAGAATTAGTGTTGCCTTTCAGTACCCTGTAGAGTGAAGTTAGAAGTGTGAGTAGGTGGGTAAGCACTTATTCGGTACTATGAAGATTTGGGTTCTAGTCCTAGTAGACTGAAGAATTCTGTTTGCTGAATTCAGAATTGTATTGTCAATTTATAATTCAGCCTTCATTTTCAATACTTTAAAAGATGAGTGTGGTGAATTGGATGATTTGATGGGTGATGCAAAGAGCTATCCAGATCCCTCCCACATCAGAAATAAAGGACTTATTCTCCATCTTCCGGAGGACAGAAGACAGTCGTCAGCTCCCAGGACCTTTGGGAATTGCCTCAGCTGAAGACAGCTTCCTCCGCGAAGGCTGCACTCCCTTCCTGGAATAGCCTACAGCCAATGACTGATTGACTCACAGGAGTAGAAAGTCCTGGCTCTCTTGCTCCAACCCAAGACAGATCTAAAGTTCATACTATCGTTAGAACGTCCCACGGTGTTGGCTAAGGTGTCCCACTGAGACTGAACCATGGGTTGACTTTCCCCTCTTCCCAATCCCAAGTCTATTGCCTTTTCTTGTCTTCCACAGTTGCTGATACCAGGAGACTTTCTAATTAACCTTGTCCGTGCTAATCTCCATCTCAGAGTCTGCTCCCTGGGGAACCCAACCTGTAACAGATTACCTTCAGGTTCTCTTCCATTTATCACATTTCATAATCCCATGCCTCTATCTCTGGTCTTAATGTAAAATCTCCCACAGCAAGTACATGTTTAAGTGTTTGTGTGTGTATATATGTGTGTGCATGTATACATAACAATCATCACAGATAACCCTTCTTATCCACACCATCTTTTGAAAATAAAACAGCCATAATTTTAATTCAAATAAATGTTTGCTGTACTCTTTGGCAAAAGATCACCTATACTAACTAAAAATACTATGTGGCCACACTTCACCACCAGCAAATCAATAGAGGGGTTTTTCCCCTTAGTTAAGTACTTTACTGCCATTAACTCATTGCCAGTGCAATTGATACAATAGATTATTTAATTCTCCATATTTTACAGATGGAGAATTTGAGGCTCAAATACCTTGAACAGCTGCTGATTTTGCACAGCAAATAACTAAAGGAGTCAGGACTAGTACTCAGTTGTTCTGAGTTTAACTCCACGGTTCCCTCTACCACATGGTAGACAAATAAGTTCAAAACTACTTAGGTAAATTCATACATGATAGAATCATAGTCATTATCTTTCAACTTGACTTTAAGAAGGACAACAATATCCTTTTTAAATAAGATTCTATTCCTCTTAAGATGCAAGAAAATTTGTACTCAACTAAATAATTTGTAATTAGAAGGGATCATAGAGGGTATTTAGTACAGAAAATGCACATAAGCTCATTCTCACATGCCAACTGCACTGTATTGGCAAGTGCTTGCTGGAGCATCATATGGAGGAGATTAATGCCACCTCTGGCTCAGTGCAAAGAAGTGTGATGATTGATTAGTGATGCCTGCCATGAGCACAGTAATCAGCACTGGTGGCTTCAGTGCCATGGATCTGCAGTCCTGGACTTACTGTAACCCTTTCATTCTATGAATAGGGATACTTAACCCCAGACAGAGAAAAAGAGCAGACATTTCAATAAAAGAGTTTTGTATATATCCATACTAGTGGTATGGTCAAGACTCAAGTCCAAGTCATCTGACTTTGAGAACAATGCCCTCTCCTTGTTACCTGTGTTGTTCAATACAATGTCCACTAGCCACATGTAGCTATTTAAACTTAATTACAATCAAATAAAATTTTTAAATTTAGTTTTTCAGTCATACAGATTATGTTCAATATGAGATATCACAGAGAACATTTCCAGCATCAGTGAAAATTCTATTGGACACCATAGAAATGCCAATGGGCCTCTGCATTTATTCTTATGTTCATATATTTCCATGACTTAGTGAATACTCAACAAAAATTAATTGAGGGTGATAATTGATGTTAAGAGAAATTTAAAAGTTCTTTAGCTTATGCACAGGCTGCATTAAAATTATACATCCCCTGGGACAATTTTTGTCCAAGGCTAACATTTTGCCTTTTGAAAGTACATAGGGATAAAAGCTAGTTTTAAGCTTCATGTACACCATATGGCTTGTAATGCGTCGTGTGTCTTTCTGCTATAGACTCATGTTGTTAGAGTCTGAAGTTGTGGGAACTTCCCCACAGTGTAAGGAAAATGCCAGTCAACATTACTTGAAGTAAAAGAACAATACATATTTACTGAATTAATTTTTCCTTATTGATTTAAATATTGACCATAACTATCTGCATAGGAAACATTTCTATATATAAGGCCATACACATAGGAATTTCTGAGTAAGTTCAAACCTGCAATGTAAAGCACACTTTTCTTTGTTAGAGCCACCATTTAATGAGTAAGCACTGTTTACTTCCCATTATATAATTAATCCTCACAATGATCCTGAGAGGTAGAAATGTTTTTCTTTCACAGATAAAAAAAAAAAAAAAAAAAAATTTAAGGTAATTTTTCCCAAGACACAAAAGTAGTAAATGTCATGGAATATGATCTCAGATCTGTGTGTCTGCCTTCAAGCCTCATGGTATATGCCATGAGCATATTCTCATGCTTCTTTTCTGGTAGGATACCCTATAGGACAACTTATTTAACCGATTCTTAGCCGTTAAGTAGTTTTGGAGAAAACTACCTTTGAGAATCACTGCTGGAGATACTAGCTATGTGATTTGGATGCATTATTAAAGCTATAAGGGGCTCATCTTACAAAGCACCCTTTAAATTTGTCTGTATTGTCACCAAACACCAGGTAATAGATTAATTGTATGATGAGGGAAGCACTCAGATTAAGATGGAAAGAAAACTAAACTTAGTGTCCCAGAATCTGATTCAAACTCTGGTTCTTTCCCTAGCTGACCTGCATTGTTAAGGAAATCTTTTGCTTTCCCTAAACCTCAGTTATCTTCATACAAGCAAGACTATATCATCAAGCTGTCTTGAGGGCTGAGAGTCTCTACTAAAGCACAAAACAGACTATATGGCATACTGTTGGTGTTTAATATATGTGTGCTCACATGCTGACCTGTGAGACAGATGACCTTTGGTTCTTGCCCCAACTTCAGAACTGATCTGAGTCCCAATACTACTGAACTCTGGTCTCCTCCTGCACACAGCATGGTGATAATTCCTACCCTACATTAGTGAGTTTTGTGAGGATCAAATGAGATGGTGTAAGTGAGACCTGTAAATTAACAGAATTAAAGTGTGGCAATAACAACTACCTTTATAAAGGCTTAATATTACCAGAACCTGTGTTAATCACTTTATGAGCATTATCTTGTTAAATCATCCTAATGGTCCTGTGGAATAGGTACTGGTATTATCTCCAATATTTAGTTGAGAAAATTGAGTTAATATAGTTAGAAAGTAATAAAGACAAGATTCTAAACCGAGCCGAGTGCATAGCCGGCACTCTTAACCATTATACTCTACAGCCTTCATTGCATGGGGAGGTGTGCATGAAGGTAAGTAGAACAAAGAAGCCTCAATTTTCTGCTGAACATTTTAAAGTATTATCCAGAGACAATGGGTCAGGCTACTTCAAGCCATGCTTCAACTTCCATACCAACCCCATCCCCTTTTCAGCGTACAGGAGCTTGATTTCCTCATCCATCATTTCCTTTTTAATAACACCCTCCCATTCATCTACCCTTCCTTCTTCACACCCCCTGGCATGCTGACAGTGGCTGGAGTTTCCCATTAAAGCAGTCATTCTTGTAGAAAAAGGAGCTGACATGATTAATGTCAGTCAGTGACTAAAGGCAGCATCATGCATCTCTGAACTCAGGTAATTGGGAGAATAGCATGTCCCCAAAATATCTGAAATACTTTCCAAAAGTTTGCTGTAAAACTGAGAGATCAGATTTTACCATTGCAGGGTTTCTTTCACATACATTAATGTTTAGGAAATCTATAATCAAGGAATGCTAAAATCAATGGTGGTGTTTGAAATTGTCTAGTCATTTAATATGCAGAAAAAATTAGGTACAGAGAGGGAAAGTAACTTGCCCAAGGTCGCTCAGATATTTCAATTCAACAGGCAGGATAAGAACCTGTTTCTCATGACTTACACCATTGCCTCCCAGATTCTTCACTATAAATCTTACCCATCTGCCTCTACTGCCTTACTCTTCCATCTGCCTCTACTGGGACCAGTAATAAAGTTGAATTGACTTCCATAAGTGAGTTCTCCATTTTCCCCTAGAGAGAAGCTCCTTGGGTATCTAGCTGATAGAATTTTTAATAAGCATCTCTCCTTTAAAAACACCCACTTCTTCCTTTGCCCAACATCTTCCTGCTGGTCTCCCATGAACAGACCATTCCAACTGCCACCAGAGTCTCTCTCTCTGCTTCACTGCTCCACTGCATTTTTTTTAGCTTTATCCTTCCAAAGGCACAAGGCAGCAACATGCCCTGAATTTAGAATGGAAAGTGGGAACTATCTGGACAAAATGACAAGGATGGGGAAAAAAGGCACTTCTGCCATGCATGCCTTTTCAGAGACAAAATGAAAAATCATCCTTGCATTCCCTGGGAATAAAATTCACAAAGTAGACAGAGTTCTTCAGGGTCCTTTCTGTCTAATAAGTTTAAATGTAGTCTCATTACATGAAATCAAACTTAAAAATAAACAGTTCCCAGAACTCCAAGTTTACCATGCTTACCTATTAGATTGTGTGCTTTCATGCTGAGCTAGCTATTTGACCATGAACAAATCACTTAGCCTCTCTAGACTTTAGTATCCTCATCTGTACAATGTGGAGGAATGACTTGATATTTTCTAACTTCCGTTATGTTCTAGTAACTTGAAACTGCATGTGCTAACTAAGGACTCAAGTGCTTAAAGGAGAAACAGGAGAAGAAAGGAAAGTTGGGGGCAGGAAGTGAAGGAGATACAAGGAGAAGAAGAAAAGACGTAAGTCCACATTAATAGGTTAAAAGCCAAGGTAAAAGAGAGTAGGCACGTGTCCCCTATGCATTCTTTCATCATTCAAAGTTGACTGGTTGTCTCTTATATAGCCCCAAGAGACTGAACTAGGGTCCGGGTGGTTTAAGGGGACTTACTTTAGATCGACATATGTGTGATTTTCTAGCTTTCACAGCTATCCAGGACATAAACTGGATGCTCCAAGAGATGAGGGGGTCTTTTACCAGATATATTCAGCAGGAACTTGGTGATTTCAAGAGTTGATTCTTAGTGCTATTCAGTGAAGGTGTAACTTAATAGTTTATAAGTCTGTTAGTCTTTGATTCCAAAATATATACAATCCCCTAAGTCCATACTCCTCTAGATTCAGCAACAATGGTTCGACATGCTGGTATCCCACAGAGCATGTGCCCAAACCAAGTCAGCTTTCATTGTGTTTTGTTTTGTTTTCCCAACCCTTGACTAAGGAACAGCAGTGTGGATTTTCATAGTAGCTGCCTAAATCATGCTTGGTTCTGATTTCACTGTTGAAAATAGAATAATGTAACAATGAGTTAATCTTTAATAAAATGCTTAATAGTTACTCAATATATGACAATGCATTGTCTATGAATTATGCAATTGATTACAATAACCCTTGAGATTGATGCTACTGTATTATCTCCATTTTATAGATGAGATCTCTGAACATTATAAAGGACACAGAGCTCAGAGGAGATGCAGTGAATGATAGAGGGCTCTATAAAAATCAGTTCTTTGTCTTATCCCATTATATTCACAGTATCTTTTATAAGAAGCATTGTGGTACAATAAAAAAAAAAGCCTTAGACATGAACTTAAGTCTTGGTTCTGCCACTGAGTATCACATTAATAGTTACTTTATCTGTCTTAACTTAAATTCCTCATCTATGAAATGGGAATGATCATGACTTACTTATAAATATTGTAATAATTCATCAAGATAATGAATGTGAAAGTCAATGGAAAGCTTTAGACTATTATAACAAACTACTGATAATTTGTCACTGTTATATAATTACCATATACTTATGGCTCAAAATGCCTTATTCCATTTAACTTGACACGTGTCCTCTGACTGCTCATGCTACTAAATCTCTTCTCTAAAGTCTTAAAGATTTTTGAAATATGGTCAACGTGATATTTGTGAATGCACGTTCCAAGGCAGACTGTCCAGGTTCAAATCTCTTCTCCACAACTTGTCCACCCTATCTTGGTTAAATGACTTCATATCTAAAGCCACAATTTTTTGTTATTTCTATAATGAGAATAATGATTAAATCTATATTTAGAGTTCAAATGAAAATTAAATTATATAAGCAAAATGTTAAGAATACTGTGTGGGATAGAGTAAATGGGTTCAAGCCCTGGTCCGGGAGGATTCCACATGCCACGGAGTAACTAAGCCCGTGTGCCACAACTACTCAGCCTGTGCTCTAGAGCCCCCAAGCCACAACTACTGAGCCCACGCGCCGCAACTACTGAAGCCTGTGTGCCTAGAGCCCGTGCTCCGCAACAAGAGAAGCTGCCACAATGAGAAGCCCACGCACCACAACGAAGAGTAGCCTCCGCTCGCTGCAAGTAGAGAAAGCCCGTGCAGCAGCGAAGATCGAACACAGCCAAAAATAAAATAAATAAAATTTAAATAAATAAAGCAAATATTACGTACAACTTTCACCACTAAGGATGACCTTTGAGAACCTATAGATCCCAGAAATCTCCAAACTATTTGTATAACCTGTATACTCTTAAACTGAGTAAATGAAGAATTTCCATTGCTACTGTTTATTTGTTTGTGTGCTTGGATGTTGGAAATAGCTCCAGAAACTCCAGTAACATCTTATAGGACATTGCAGCTTCAATGAGTTCAGGATGGTGAATTTATTCTCTACAGTATCCTCACCAATTAGTTGTCACATTGACACGTGAACACCTTCAGTGACTGGAGATTCATCACCCTTCAGGGGATGAAGCTATTCTCTATTAGTCAAGGGCTATTAATCTGAGTACCACAGACCCCTTAGACCTTTTAATGAAATATTACATGCCACATTACATATACATTCATCTATACATATATGTATACATATGTGTATACATATGTATGAATGTATTATATACAGGATAGATAGAAGAAAAGATATAGACACATATTTACATATATAAAGCTATGGAGTGTGTGTGTGTGTGTGTGTGTGTGTGTGTGTAAAGAATGAGAAAGTGATATAGCTCCTCTATTCTGACTTCTCAGACCACACTTGGACACTTGCATTTATTTCTGCACATCATATTTAAGAGAGAAACAATCTAGAATCTGACTAGAGAACACGGATCAAAATATTTAGGAGACTTGAACTGAGCCCTGTTATATAACAGATAATAAAATTAGATAACATTTATAATAAACTTACTATGTACCAAGCTCTTTTCATGGATTAAATCACTGAAAGATACTGAGTATATGTTGAATATATAGACTATGTATATAAAATGTCTATATCTCTCTTTATATATGTGTGTGTATACATATACATACGTCCTTATATTTATACTGTGAGTTTTAGAGTCTTAAATGGTTCTATAACCCTTAAATGATTAAGGCCATTACTTTAAATAATCTAATATTTGTAAAATACATAAAATAAATGCACATACACATCTGTGGGCATATGGGAGATACTATTACTATTATGATTGATACTATAACTTTGTAGTAAGTTTGAAATTGGGAACTGTGAGGCCTTCAATATTTTTCCTCTTCTTCAAGGTTTTTGTGGTTGTTTCGGGCCCCTTGTATTTCTATATAAATTTGAAGATCAGCTTTTTCATTTCTGCATAAAGGGCTGTTGAAATTTTCACATGAATTGCATCAAATCTGTAGACCACTTTGGGTAATACTGAGATGTTAACAATATTCAGTCTTCTTACACATGAACACAGTTATATTTACATTCATTTGGGTTTTGTTTAATTTCCTTCAGCAATGTTTTGTAGCTTTCAGTATAGAAGTCTTTCACCTTTTTGGTTAAATTTATTACCAAGCATTTTATTCTTTTAGATGTTATTATAAATGAAATTTGTTACTTAATTTCTTCTTTGAATTGCTCATTCCTGATGTTCAGAAACACAATTGTTTTTTGCGTGTTGATCTTGTACTCTGTAACTTCGCTGAAATTGTTTATAGTAGTTATATAGTTCTAGTAGTTTCCTTATGAATTCTTTGGTATTTTTCAAATATAGGATCATGCCATCTGTGAATAGAGATAGTTTTACTCTTTTCTTTCCAATATGAATGACTTTGGTTTATTTATTTATTTCTTGCCTAATTGCTCTGCCTAGAACTTCCAATATAATGTTATATAGAAGTGGTAAAATGGGTATCCTTGTCTTGTTCCTGATCTTAGGGGGAATGTTTTCAATCTTTCATCATTAAGTATGATGTTAGCTGTGGTTTGTAAAAAATGCCTTTATCCTGTTGAGGAAGTCCCCTTATATTCCTAGTTTTCAGAGTGTTTTTATTACGAGAAAATGTTAGATTTTGTCAAATGCCTTTTCTGCATCAATTGAGATAATCATATTTTCCTCTCTTTCTAATAACGTAATATATTACATTGATTTATTTTCTTATATTGAACCACTTTTGCCTTACTAAAATAAATCCCATCTTGGTCATGGGGATAATCTTTTTGATAAGCTGTTGGATTTGATTTGCTAGTATTTTGTGAGAATTTTTATATCTATAGTAACAAGAAATATTGGTCTGTACTTACCTTTTCTTGTGATATCTTTATCTAGCTTTGGTATCATAGTAATGCTGGTCTTATAATGAGTTAGGAAGTTTTCCCTCCTCTTTCTTTTCCCACTTTTGGAAGAGTATGTGAAGGAACGGTATTAATTATATAAAGGTTTGGTAGAATTCATCAATTAAGCCATTGGATCCTGGACTTTGTTCCAAAGTTTTGAATACTGATTCAATCTCTTTAGGTGTTATAAATCTGTTGAGATTTTCCTATAACTTTTTTAATCCATTTAGGTCATTTGCATATTTCTAGAAATCTGTCCGTTTCATCTAGGGTATCTGATTTGTTGGCATATAATTGCTCATGGTATTGTCTTATAATCCCTTTTATTTACTTATGGTTTGTAATAATATCCCACTTTTATTCTGATTTTAGTTATTTGCCTTACTCTCTCTCCCTCTCTCCCTCTCTCTCACTCTCTCTCTCTCTCTCTGGTGCGCATGCGTGCACTCTCTGTCTATCTCTGTCAGTCTAAGTAAAACTTTGCCAATTTTGTTGATCTTTTCAAAGAACCAAATTTTGGTTTTATTATCGTTTTTCTATTCTCTATTTTATTTATCTCTGCTATAATATTTATTATTTTCTTCCTTCTACTAGCTTTAGGTTTAGTTTGCTTTTCTTTTGCTGGTTCCTCAAAGTGTAAATTTAGGTCATTGATTTTGAGATTTTTTTTTTTCTTTTTTAAAATAAGTATTTACAGGCAAACATTTTGCTCTGAGCACTGCCTTTGCTGAATCCTATAGGTTGATATCTCTTTATACATATTTTTATTTTTATACACAATTTTCCTAATTTTCTTTATTTCTTTGTCTATGTTTTCCCTTTGAGCATATTTAGATAGCTGTTTCTTTGTTTAGTAAATCCTATGTCTGGGTTTCCTCAGCAATGGTTTCAGCAAATTTATTTTGTTTCTTTCAATGGGCTATACTCTCCTGTCTTTGTTTTTTTTTTTTTACATGCCTTTTGGTTTTTTGAAAACTGAACATTAGAATATTATAATGTGGCAACTCTGAAAATCAGATGCCCTTTTCCTGAGTTTCCTGTTTTTATTTTTGTTGGCTGTGAAAGTCTATAACAATCCATTATTTAGTGACTTTTCCAAACTATTCTTACAAAGACTGTATTCCTTGTCATGTGTGGTCATTTAAGTCTCTATTTCTTTAGTTCATGTTCAGCTATTAATTTGACAGAGATTTCCTTGAAGGCCAGGAGTTTAAAAAACTCAAAAACAAAAAAGAAGCATACATACACAAAATAAACAAAACAAAACATCTTTGCTAATTGGTTCTCCTGGGGCACAAATAGCCAGTGGCTTGCACTTAGCCTAGGGATCAGTCTAAGCTGAAATCTTAGGATCTTCTCAGGTCTTTGAGCATGCATGTTGTCCTGGATATGCATGTGGCTTTCTAAATCCCTCCATATAGATGGGTGTCATTAAATGTCTTAATTTCCCAAAAAACTCCTCCAGGTTTTCTTTCTGGGCATTAGGCAGTCTATCATTTGTCTCTATCAGAATTTTTTTGCCCAGGAACCTGTTGGTTGTGAGTTCACCTTGCAGCATTTTCTGGCAATGTTCACACTTTTCTTGCCTGAGTTTCATGTTAAGCACAACAAAGATAAGCACCTTAGTGTCAGTCCTTCAGTGGCCTCCAGACATTTTATTTTAACCCAGTTTCCATTTCTAACCACAGTCTTAGCTTTTTGAGTGTTGCACAGATACTGTACAGTTATTTCATAAGAGCATGGGTGGGGAAATTGGACAAAATTGTGCCTTTAGGTTGAAGGCAGTACTGAGCTTGTCAGTTGGTCATATAACCTTGAGCTCATTATTTGCATAACAAGAAGATCCTAGTAGTCAATATTTACAAAGAATACTCTGGGAAATTATTTCTTTTAATAACATGGCCAACTAATGTTGACAGCAATGTATACCTTTCTCCTATCTTGAAGACTTGTAAGACATAAATGCATTATAAATTCTAAGAATCCATGTGGTACCTATATAATTATATGTAGCATTTTGCAAATGTATTTGCTTACCAAATTTTATCTCTTCTTTCTCACACCTCAAAGACTATTTATTTAGAACTTCTTAGGAAAAAAAAAAACTTGGCAAATTCAGTAATAATGCAATCTCAGAAGTCTTATACAGAGATTCCGGGAAGAAGTCAAGATGATAGTCCTCTGGAATAAGTCAGCCCCTACTCAGCAAAAATAAATGTTTAACAATTCAAATACTCTACTTTTCCATTGCTTGTCTACATCTTTCTCTAAGCTAGGTTTTGTGGTTTGGCCAAGAAAGAAGTTTTATTACAGTTAGTGTGCACCAATACTGACATCTGGTGGTTTTATACTCTAAGTGGCCAGTCTGTCCCAGCTAAGCTCCCAATGGAGTGTGTTGGGCATGAGGGTGGGCTGGTGATAAATTGGGGTTATCTAGAGGCTGGGCTTATCATATACATTCTCCTAATAGCTCCCACATGCAGACGGTGGATGCAATAGCAGAAGGGCCATTTTTACATTCTCCATTCTCACCTGGTGGTTCAATCTGTGATCTCACCCTTTTCACCCATGGGATGAATTATCCGGACTAACTAATTTCACAGCCAGTAAATTACAGACATACCCAACGAATCTCCGTCTCATTAGGGAAGGTTAATTTAAGTAGACAATCAACAAAAATACAGGAGAAAAAGACTCAGCTTGAATAGAAGATTTCTCTACATCAAGGACACATAATGAATTCACAACCACAACATCTGCCATCACCAAAGAAAACACTTAGGAAAAAAAGAGAAAGAAAGAAAAGAAAATTGACTCATTGTGATTTCCTCTGATGAATGGTGAATTTCCAATTAGCATTTTAATTACTCAAGCCAGACTCTCAGCTGTCTTCAAGATAACAACAAAACTCAACGGCAACTTTTCATAGTAGTTCTGAAAAGGGAACTTGGCCCCTGGCTTTGAAGTACAGTCCGTCAAGTTTAGTCAATCTCCCTCCATATAAGCTACGTTACCAAGTGTTCAATGAAAGCTTTCATCACTTTATTAACTTGTTGGTAGCACCATTTTGCATACGTGTTCCAGGAAATACAATCTTCCTTCTTCCCTACCATATGACATTGAGCAAGCCTCTGCAAACATTTGGGCCTCCAGCCAATTATGAAAAATAATTTTTAAAAATGTTGAGTAAGGTGTTATTGAATACTATCTGGTCAACTTTCATGGAAGTTTCCATAATATCTATAGGTTTTTTCTTTACTTCAGAGCATTGATTTTTCAATGAGTAAGAACATTTAAATGTCTTTGTTCCACCTTACTGTCTTTACATATCTGAACAATTTTTTAAAAAGATCACTTTTTAGTCATTCTTGAAGGCCTCCTGAAAGAAAGATTTGGAAACAAAGATTCCATGCACATCTGTAGTACTGACCCCAGTTCTACATGACTCCCATCTGTTTGTTCATCTCTCCAAAGCATTCAGCGTTAGACTATATTGGGAAAAGTGTCCAAATCACTGGAATGTGAAGCATCACTATATTCTGGTCATACCACAAATGATGAACTGTGCTCTGATCATTAACTCATTTGAGTTTTGGGGGGAGGGGATTCAGGTTGGTAAAAGTTTGGAAATTCTGACTCATGAAGAAGAAAGAGTTAGGGATACTTAATTTAGGGAAGACTTGATTGCGAAAGGAAACAGCAGGGATGATAGTTGGGTTTAATAATATAGGCATACATTTTAGCATGTGAAAGGAACAGAGAGGGAAAGTTTGGCTTAATTCTCTTACCATTAGAATTATCATTTTTGAATGAAAATATGCAGCAAAATCTGCATGATTTTCAGCCAGGGAAGTTATATAGAGTATTTCTGCACTGGACAAAAGGTTGGAGTAGACAGTTTTTGACATTTCTTTCCTCTCTAAAATATTGTGATTTCTAATTATGCTGCAATTAAAAATGATAATGTACATCTATATTTACTGACATGGAAAGATGCCCATGACATATTGCCGAGTGAAAAATAAAACAGGTTTTAGAACAGTATGTTCAATATTATTCCATTTATGTAAAATCTTGTGCATATTTCTGTACATATCCATAGAAAAATGCTTGATGGACTGCTCACCCAAACATTAACTGGTTATCTCTCGATGGCGGATTTCAGGTGATATTAATTTCTTTCTTTGTATATGTAAGTGGTTTGACTATTTATATTAACCACATATTAATTATCTTTAATAAACTTATTTAAACATTTTAAATTATTAGATAACTACATAATTTCTTGACAATATTTCTGGATTAGAACAAGTTGTCAGTGATGAAATTGACTTGAAATCAGGGCACTCTGATTGCCTGCTCTTTTTCCCACGGTGTGGCTTTTAGAAAATAATTTTACCTCTCTGAGTTTCAGTTTTCACCCCTATAAAATGAGAAGTAAACACTACCATATAGTCTTATGGTCAGGATTGATGAAGGTAAGATATAAAATGACCTTAATTAGTCTGAGTGCATCCAAGTACTTAACTAATATGAAGTACTTGGCAATTGAAAAGTGTCCCATTGTTTCATAAATGTTAGCTATTATTTTTTTGTTTTTAAATTAACAATGATATGATATTCTAATTAATTCAAAAGTAGTTATTAAGCATCTGAGTGGGTTTGATGTTTGCCGCGAGGAAGAAATCTGCTTTGATTCTAAGCGAGATTTTGTTTTTTCAGGTACTGGGAGACTTCCTTTAACATATCCTTGCAAATAAGTCCTTGGTTTCTCAGCCCACAGACAAATTTGCCCAATATTGATTTTCTTCCCTCAAAGCCCCAAACTGTAGATATCCCTTTCTTCATTTCCTACATGTAAATTTTCACTGGGGATGTAGAGGCAGAGTCAGAGGCAAAATTATGTCCCTTGGATTTCCTTCAGGCCTCAGACTGGAGCCCCTGTCACCTGTGGGTTTGCATGCGTGTGTGACAAACTAAATGTTAGCCACAATGAAGTGACATCCCAAAGGCACAAAGTGCAACTGGAGAAATATGGGGTGAGCCAGGGCATTGCATCACCTCTCAGGAGTTGTCTCTCTCATCTCTCACCATCCTGAACTGGGGGTCCTTTCTTCCACTCTGCTCTTTTAAATTTCAATCATCCTTTCTGCTCATGGTAAGAATTTGGTAGGATTTATCAATAGCCAACAAGAGGAGCCCTTTATTTCTACTGTTCTAACAGGGCTGGGGCATAGTAGGTTTTATTACACCATAAATTAGAGCAGGAAAAGCTAATATACTCTATACATTTGTCAAAAAAAAAAAAAAAAAAAAAGCAGCAGCTCTTTACAGTGAAGTTCCCTGTAGCAAATCTGTCACTGCAGTGAGTGGGTTTTGAAATATCAGAAGTATTTACTGTCAGATGCAACCCTGGGATAGTATAGCAAAGGGCAGCGCTCATTGGAGGACTGCCTCAGCACAGACTGAGTTCTCAGAGCAGACAGCACCTGGCTTCTCATGATGCCAGCCCACGGTGCAGAGGGGAAATCTCCAAATGGACTGAGTGAGGGTGAGGGTGTGGGATCAGAGCCATTTCCCTTAATGTGTTCTAAGGTTTCCTAATCCCTGGGAGAGAGCAATGACCCCTTCAAAGAAGACCTTGAAGTCTAGACTCAACCATTTCAGAATGACTCTACTTGGCAGAGATAGGCAACATCAGGCCCCAAGATTTTTTTTTCTTGCCCAGCCTTAAGGTTCAAGGAAAGCTTTCCTGATGTCGTTTCATGCACACCATGTGAATTTTGAGCAGTTCTTTCATTTGTACATCAGCATGCCCTTACTGTAGTTCTGTGTTCTTGGAAATGACTCAGGCTTGGAAATTCAGAGACAAATAAGACAAAATTCCTGCCCCCAGTAAGCTTATATCTTTGTCCGGGAGACAAGTACTCCTTCACAGTACAATATGGCAATTGCTCCTCTGTAGGATGAAACAGGAAACGAGGTATACACAACCTTAATTCCACTTGGAGAAATGAGAGAATTTACAGAAAAATATATTCCTTAAGCTTCTGTTAAGCAGAAATTTTCCTAATGTGTAAGAGAGGGCATTCCATAGAGAAGAAACAAGATACATAAAAAATCAGGGGTGGCATAAAAGTTTAAAAAATACACAACTGGTTCAGCATTGTTATGATATAAAAATGGTAAAGAAGTAACCCAGATGGAAAATGTAGAACAAAAGTGCTTC
Organism: Balaenoptera ricei; assembly: GCF_028023285.1. Taxonomy (NCBI): domain Eukaryota; kingdom Metazoa; phylum Chordata; class Mammalia; order Artiodactyla; family Balaenopteridae; genus Balaenoptera; species Balaenoptera ricei. Next base: position 107,498,602 of record NC_082644.1, on the reverse strand, counting down.
CCCACACCAATCAATCTGTGTTTCTTAAAATGAGTTGAGAGATGAACAGATTCTGATGAAGATTTAGTTTCCACAAAGACAGGTGGTGGAATAAAGCATTACTTTGTTTAAATCATAGTTCTGTTTTTCTGAGACATTGGATAAGCCATGTAACCTTGTTAAGTCTCAGTTCCTTACCTATGAAGTGGGGATTATAACACAAAGCTCAAAGGGTTTTGCTATGAAACCTCAATTTTTTAAGTGGGGATTTTTGTGAGGATTAAATGATAATATGTCTACATGTCTAGTACCATTCTGGACTCAAGGAGGCACTCAGCATACATCTGCTAAATCTGAATCTTGAACTCAAGATCCTTCCTCAACTTCAGCCCTCATCAAACTCCACCTACCTGGCATTCCATTTCTTTCTTCGACAAAAGGCTTAAAAACAAATCAAGACCAGTGGTGTAATCTTTTAAATTTCCCTACATAATCAAAAACTAGCACAAATAATACACACATCTTAATGGTTTTGGAATAAGGGAAGAAGGAAAAATCAAGCCCTTTATCTACGTCTTCTCACTGAATCTCCATAACCCTGTGCAATAAGTGTTACTAGTTGTTTTTTTTTTTAACAACTTTATTGGAGTATAATTGCTTTACATTGTTGTGTAATTTTCTGCTGTATAACAAAGTGAATCAGCTATACGTATACATATATCCCCATATCCCCTCCCTCTTGCGTCTCCCTCCCACCCTCCCTATCCCACCCCTCTAGGTGGTCGCAAAGCACCGAGCTGATCTCCCTGTGCTATGTGGCTACTTCCCACTAGCTATCTATTTTACACTTGGTAGTGTATATATGTCCATGCCACTCTCTAGTTTTATCCTTTGATTTGTTCAGATCAAAAACTTGGAGTTATCCTTGACTCTTCTAAATGGAACAGCTAATCCTTTTGGTGCTGCCACCAAAATTACCCAGAATCCATCCCCTTCTCACCACCACTACTCTTGCTAATATGGCCCAAGCCACCATCATCTCTCTCTCTAAGAAAATAAATGGTCTTTCTGTTCCATGCTTGCTATCTTTAGTCTGTTTTAACAAAGGGGCTGGATGAATCTGTGAAAGTATAAGTCAGATCATGTCACTTCCATACTCATCTCACAGAGTAAAAACCAAAATATTTACCATAACCTCCAAGACTCTACAAGATCATAGCCTTCTAACTTCCTTTCTGAACTCATGTCCTACTGTCCTTCTTTTCATTCAGCTCCAGCCCCACTGGCTCTCTTGTTCTCCTTCAAAGAGAATGGATACGTCCTGCCTCAAAGCCCTTGCCTGGTTGCTCCTCTATTGGAAATCTCTGAGTTCCCAGACATCCACACGTGCTGCTCCTTCACATCCTCGTATTTACACTCAAATAATAATCTGAAGAATTAAGTCTTTCCCTGGTCACCCTTCCTAAAATTGCAATCTTCCTTACCCCCAAATCTCCCACATTTTTCACTGATTAATTTGCCTTTGCTATTTAATGCTATAACATACATATTTTATATTATTAATATGTTTATTGCTTGTTCTCACTCCTCTAGAATTTTAGCTTCATGAGGACAGGGATTTTTGTCTGTCTTAACTACTGTTTATCTTCACCACCTAGAACAGCATCTGTCACCTAATAGGCAATAAGTGGTTGACAGTTAAATGACTGAAATTTTGCCAGTGAAAATAATGAGCCTTCAAGAGCAAAAGTATAATTTCTTGAATTTCTAAAGCACGTGTCAGAACTACGATAGGAATGCAGGTTTACTATTTCTAAAGCTTATTCCCTTTCTACTATGCTTAGGGTGACAAGATTTAAATTTAATGTTCAAACTTAAAATATTTCAGAAATAAAGAGGAGTTAAAATAATTAAAATCATATGAAGTCTTCAACACAATGTTGACAAACTGAATCCAACAATATATGAAAACAATTATACACCATGAGCAGGTTGATTTATCCCAGGTATGCAAGGCTACTTCAACATTCAGAAATCAATGATCATATCAATGGATGTAGAAAAAGCATTTAACAAAATCTAACACCCATTCATAATAATAAAAAAAATCTCAGCAATAGAAGGGTACTTCCTCAACTTAATACACAACATCTACAAAAAACCTATAGCTAACATCATATTTCATGGCAATAAACATGAAGCTTTCCCACAAAAGCGGGAACAAGACAAAGATATTCCCTCTCACCACTACTGTTCATCACTGTACTGTAAAACCTAGATAATGTAATAAGAAAGGGAAATAAAAGGTATACAGATTGGGAAGGGAGAAATAAAATTGTCCTCATCCACAGGTGACATGATAATCTAAGCAGAAGATTCAAAAGAACTTTAAGAACAAACAAACAAACAGAAAAACACCTCTTGGAATTAATAAGTGATTATAGGTCTGGGCAAGATGGCGGAAGAGTAAGACGCGGAGATTACCTTCCTCTCCACAGATACATCAGAAATACATCTATCTACACGTGGAACTGATCCTATAGAACACCCACTGAACGCTGGCAGAAGACGTCAGACCTCCCAAAAGGCAAGAAACTCCCCACGTACCTGGAGGGGATTCAGAGCGCCGCCTAAACGAGCTCCAGGGACAGGACCGAGCCGCGGCTATCAACGCGGACCCCAGAGACGGGCATGAAACGCTAAGGCTGCTGCTGCCGCCACCAAGAAGCCTGTGTGCGAGCACAGGTCACTCTCCACACCGCCCCTCCTGGGAGCCTGCGCAGCCCGCCGCTGCCAGCGTCCCGTGAGCCAGGGACAACTTCCCCGGGAGAACGCACGGCGCGCCTCGGGCTGGTGCAACGTCATGCCGGCCTCTGCTGCGCGCGCAGCCTTGCCCCGCCTCCTCCATACCGCTCCCTCCCCGCGGCCTGAGGGAGCCAGAGCCCCCGAAGCAGCTGCTCCTTTAACCCCGTCCTGTCTGAGCGAAGAACAGACGCCCTCAGGCGACCTACACGCAGAGGCGGGTCCAAATCCAAAGCTGAACCCTGGGAGCTGTGCAAACAAAGAGAAAGGGAAATTTCTTCCAGCAGCCTCAGAAGCAGCGGATTAAAGCTCCACAAACAACTTGATGTTCCCGCAGCTGTTGAATACCTGAATAGACAACGAATCATCCCAAATTGAGGAGGTGGACTTTGGGAGCAGGATATACTGTTTTTTCCCTTTTTCCTCTTTTTGTGAGTGTGTATGTGTATGCTTCTGTGTGAGATTTTGTCTGTAAGGCTTTGCTTTCACCATTTGCCCTAGGGTATGGTCTGTCCATTTTTTTTTTTACTTAAAAAAATTTTTTTTTTTAATTTTTTAAAAAGTTTTTAAAATTTTAAAATTAAAAAAAATTTTTTTAATTTATTTTTTTAATAAATTTTTTCTTAATTTTTTTCTTATTTTTTATTTTAAAAAAATTAAAAAAATTTTTTTCTTAATAAATTTTTTCATATTTTTTTTCTTATTTTTTATTTTAAAAAAATTAAAAAAATTTTTTTCTTAATAAATTTTTTCATAATAATTTTTTTCTTATTTTTTATTTTAATAGCTTTATTTTATTTTATCTTACTTTATTTTATTTTATTTTATCCTCTTTCTTTCTTTCCTTCTTTCTATTTTTTCTCCCTTTTATTCTGAGCCATGTGGAGGAAAGGCTCTTGGTGCTCCAGCCAGGCATCAGGGCTGTGCCTCTGAGGTGAGAGAGCCAACTTCAAGACACTGGTCCACATGAGACCCCCCAGCTCCATGTAATACCAAACAGTGAAAATCTCTCGGAGATCTCCATCTCAACACCAAGACCCAGTTTCACTCAACGACCAGCAAGCTACAGGGCTGGACACCCTATGCCAAACAACTAGCAAGACAGGAGCACAGCCCCATCCATTAGCCGAGAGGCTGCCTAAAATCATAATAAGGCCACAGACACCCCAAAACACACCACCAGATGTGGACATGCCCACCAGAAAGACAGGATCCAGCCTCATCCACCAGAACACAGGCACTAGTCCCCTCCACCAGGAAGCCTACACAACCCACTGAACCAACCTTAGCCACTGGGGACAGATACCAAAAATCAACAGGAACTACGAACCTGCAGCCTGTGAAAAGGAGACCCCAAACACAGTAAGATAAGCAAAATGAGAAGACAGAAAAACACACAGCAGATGAAGGAGCAAGGTAAAAACCCACCAGACCTAACAAATGAAGAGGAAATAGGCAGTCTACCTGAAAAAGAATTCAGAATAATGATAGTAAAGATGATCCAAAATCTTGGAAATAGAATAGACAAAATGCAAGAAACATTTAACAAGGACCTAGAAGAAATAAAGAGGAACCAAGCAATGATGAAAAACACAATAAATGAAATTAAAAATACTCTAGAAGGGATCAATAGCAGAATAACTGAGGCAGAAGAACGGATAAGTGACCTGGAAGATAAAATAGTGGAAATAACTACTGCAGAGCAGAATAAAGAAAAAAGAATGAAAAGAACTGAGGACAGTCTCAGAGACCTCTGGGACAACATTAAACACACCAACATTCGAATTATTGGGGTCCCAGAAGAAGAAGAGAAAAAGAAAGGGACTGAGAAAATATTTGAAGAGATTATAGTTGAAAACTTCCCTAATATGGGAAAGGAAATAGTTAATCAAGTCCTGGAAGCACAGAGAGTCCCATACAGGATAAATCCAAGGAGAAACATGCCAAGACACATATTAATCAAACTATCAAAAATTAAATATAAAGAAAACATATTAAAAGCAGCAAGGGAAAAATAACACACAAGGGAATCCCCATAAGGTTAACAGCTGGTCTTTCAGCACAAACTCTGCAAGCCAGAAGGGAGTGGCAGAACATATTTAAAGTGATGAAGGAGAAAAACCTACAACCAAGATTACTCTACCCAGCAAGGATCCCATTCAGATTTGATGGAGAAATTAAAACCTTTACAGACAGGCAAAAGCTAAGAGAATTCAGCACCACCAAACCAGCTCTACAACAAATGCTAAAGGAACTTCTCTAGGCAAGAAACACAAGAGAAGAAAAACATCTACAATAACAAACCCAAAACATTTAAGAAAATGGGAATAGGAACATACATATCGATAATTGCCTTAAATGTAAATGGATTAAATGCTCCCATCAAAAGACACAGACAGGCTGAATGGATACAAAAACAAGACCCATATATATGCTGTCTACAAGAGACCCACTTCAGACCTAGGAACACATACAGACTGAAAGTGAGGGGATGGAAAAAGATGTTCCATGCAAATGGAAATCAAAAGAAAGCTGGAGTAGCAATTCTCATATCAGACAAAATAGAGTTTAAAATAAAGACTATTACAAGAGACAAAGAAGGACACTATATAATGATCAAGGGATCGATTCAAGAAGAAGATATAACAATTGTAAATATTTATGCACCCAACATAGGAGCACCTCAATACATAAGGCAAATACTAACAGCCATAAAAGGGGAAGTCGACAGTAACACAATCATAGTAGGGGACTTTAACACCCCACTTTCACCAATGGACAGATCATCTAATATGAAAATAAGTAAGGAAACACAAGCTTTAAATGATACATTAAACAAGATGGACTTAATTGATATTTATAGGACATTCCACCCAAAAACAACAGAATACACATTTTTCTCAAGTGCTCATGGAACATTCTCCAGGATAGATCATATCTTGGGTCACAAATCAAGCCTTGGTAAATTTAAGAAAATTGAAATCGTATCAAGTATCTTTTCTGACCACAATGCTATGAGACTAGATATCAATTACAGGAAAAGATCTGTAAAAAATACAAACACATGGAGGCTAAACAATACACTACTTAATAACCAAGAGATCACTGAAGAAATCAAAGGGGAAATCAAAAAATACCTAGAAACAAATGACAATGGAGACACGACGACCCAAAACCTATGGGATGCAGCAAAAGCAGTTCTAAGAAGGAAGTTTATAGCAATACAAGCCTACCTCAAGAAACAGGAAACATCTCGAATAAACAACCTAACCTTGCACCTAAAGCAATTAGAAAAAGAAGAACAAAAAAAACCCCAAAGCTAGCAGAAGGAAAGTAATCATAAAGATCAGATCAGAAATAAATGAAAATGAAATGAAGGAAACAATAGCAAAGATCAACAAAACTAAAAGCTGGTTCTTTGAGAAGATAAGCAAAATTGATAAACCATTAGCCAGACTCACCAAGAAAAAAAGGGAGAAGAATCAAATCAATAGAATTAGAAATGAAAAAGGAGAAGTAACAACTGATACTGCAGAAATACAAAGGATCATGAGAGATTACTACAAGCAACTCTATGCCAATAAAATGGACAACCTGGAAGAAATGGACAAATTCTTAGAAATGCACAACCTGCCGAGACTGAACCAGGAAGAAATAGAAAATACGAACAGACCATTCACAAGCACTGAAATTGAAACTGTGATTAAAAATCTTCCAACAAACAAAAGCCCAGGACCAGATGCCTTCACAGGCGAATTCTATCAAACATTTAGAGAAGAGCTAACACCTATCCTTCTCAAACTCTTCCAAAATATTGCAGAGGGAGGAACACTCCCCAACTCATTCTACGAGGCCACCATCACCCTGATACCAAAACCAGACAAAGATGTCACAGAAAAAGAAAACTACAGGCCAATATCACTGATGAACATAGATGCAAAAATCCTCAACAAAATACTAGCAAACAGAATCCAACAGCACATTAAAAGGATCATACACCATGATCAAGTGGGGTTTATTCCAGGAATGCAAGGATTCTTCAATATACGCAAATCAATCAACGTGATACACCATATTAACAAATTGAAGGAGAAAAACCATATGATCATCTCAATAGATGCAGAGAAAGCTTTCGACAAAGTTCAACACCCATTTATGATAAAAGCCCTGAAGAAAGTAGGCAAAGAGGGAACTTTCCTCAACATAATAAAGGCTATATATGACAAACCCACAGCCAACATCATCCTCAATGGTGAAAAACTGAAACCATTTCCACTAAGATCAGGAACAAGACAAGGCTGTCCACTCTCACCACTATTATTCAACATAGTTTTGGAAATTTTAGCCACAGCAATCAGAGAAGAAAAAGAAATAAAAGGAATCCAAATCGGAAAAGAAGTAAAGGTGTCACTGTTTGCAGGTGACATGACACTATACATAGAGAATCCTAAAGATGCTACCAGAAAACTATTAGAGCTAATCAATGAATTTGGTAAAGTAGCAGGAGACAAAATTAATGCACCGCAATCTCTTGCATTCCTATACACTAATGATGAAAAATCTGAAAGTGAAATTAAGAAAACACTCCCATTTACCATTGCAGCAAAAAGAATAAAATATCTAGGAATAAACCTACCTAAGGAGACAAAAGACCTGTATTCAGAAAATTATAAGACACTGATGAAAGAAATTAAAGATGATACAAATAGATGGAGAGATATACCATGTTCTTGGATTGGAAGAATCAACATTGTGAAAATGACTCTACTACCCAAAGCAATCTACATATTCAGTGCAATCCCTATCAAACTACCACTGGCATTTTTCACAGAACTAGAACAAAATATTTCACAATTTGTATGGAAACACAAAAGACCCCGAATAGCCAAAGCAATCTTGAGAATGAAAAATGGAGCTGGAGGAATCAGGCTCCCTGACTTCAGACTATACTACAAAGCTACAGTAATCAAGACAGTATGGTACTGGCACAAAAACAGAAACATAGATCAATGGAACAGGATAGAAAGCCCAGAGATAAACCCACGCACATATGGTCACCTTATCTTTGATAAAGGAGGCAAACCCATACAGTGGAGAAAAGACAGCCTCTTCAATAAGTGGTGCTGGGAAAACTGGACAGGTACTTGTAAAAGTATGAAATTAGAAGACTCCCTAACACCATACACAAAAATAAACTCAAAATGGATTAAAGACCTAAATGTAAGGCCAGACACTATCAAACTCTTAGAGGAAAACATAGGCAGAACACTCTATGACATAAATCACAGCAAGATCCTTTTTGACCCAGCTCCTAGAGAAATGGAAATAAAAACAAAAATAAACAAATGGGACCTAATGAAACTTAAAAGCTTTTGCACAGCAAAGGAAACCATAAACAAGACCAAAAGACAACCCTCAGAATGGGAGAAAATATTTGCAAATGAAGCAACTGACAAAGGATTAATCTCCAAGATTTACAAGCAGCTCATGCAGCTCAATAACAAAAAAAAAACAAACAACCCAATCCAAAAATGGGCAGAAGACCTCAACAGACATTTCTCCAAAGAAGATATACAGATTGCCAACAGACACATGAAAGAATGCTCAACATCATTAATCATTAGAGAAATGCAAATCAAAACTACAATGAGATATCATCTCACACCAGTCAGAATAGCCATCATCAAAAAATTTAGAAACAGTAAATGCTGGAGAGGGTGTGGAGAAAAGGGAACACTCTTGCACTGTGGGTGGGAATGTAAATTGATACAGCCACTATGGAGAACAGTATGGAGTTTCCTTAAAAAACTAAAAATAGAACTACCATACGACCCAGCAATCCCACTACTGGGCATATACCCTGAGAAAACCATAATTCAAAAAGAGTCATGTACCACAATGTTCATTGCAGCTCTATTTACAATAGCCAGGACATGGAAGCAACCTAAATGTCCATCATCGGATGAATGGATAAAGAAGATGTGGCACATATATACAATGGAATATTACACAGCCATAAAAAGAAAGGAAATGGAGTTATTTGTAGTGAGGTGGATGGAGTTAGAGTCTGTCATACTGAGTGAAGTAAGTCAGAAAGAGAAAAACAAATACAGTATGCTAACACATATATATGGAATCTAAGGGATTAAAAAAAAAAAAAAGGTCATGAAGAACCTAGTGGCAGGATGGGAATAAAGACACAGACCTACTAGAGAATGGACTTCAGGATATGGGGAGGGGGAAGGGTAAGATGTGACAAAGTGAGAGAGTGGCATGGACATGTATACACTACCAAGCGTGAAATAGATAGCTGGTGGGAAGCAGCCGCATGGTGCAGGGAGATCAGCTCTGTGCTTTGTGACCCCCCTGGGGGGTGGGAGTGAGGGAGATGCAGGAGGGAGGAGATGTGGGAACATATGTATATGTATAACTGATTCACTTTGTTATAAAGCAGAAACTAACACACCATTGTAAAGCAATTATACTCCAATAAAGATGTTTAAAAAAAAAAAAGTGATTATAGTAAAGTTGCAGAATAGAAGATTAACATGCAAAAGTTAATTGTTTTCCTATATACCAGCAATGAACACGTAGAATTTAAAATTAAAAACCATTTATGTTAGCATTGCACAAAATGAAATACTGAGGTATAAATCTAACAAAATGTATTCAAGATCTATATGAGAAAAACTACAAAACTCTGACGAAAGATATAAAATAATAACTAAAAAAAAATGGAGAGATATTCCATGAGTAGAAAGTCTCAATATTCTCAAGATATCAATTCTTCCCAACTTGATGCACAGATTCAACACAATCTTAATCAAAATCCCAGCAAGTTATTTTGTGGATATGGACAAAATGATTCTAAAGTTTATATGGAAAAGCAAAAGTCCCAGAATAGCCAACTCAGTATTGAAGGAGAACAAAGTCAGAGGTCTGACAAACCAACTTAAGTCTTGCTATAAAGCTACAGTAATCAAGATAGTGTATTATTGAAAAGAATAGACAAATAGATCAGTGGAACATGATAGAGAGCCTAGAAATAGACCCATATAAATATAGTCAACTGATCTTTGACAAAGGAGCAAGACTACACAGTGGAGCAAAGATAGTCTTTTCCGGGCTTCCCTGGTGGCGCAGTGGTTGAGAATCCGCCTGCCAATGCAGGGGACACGGGTTCGAGCCCTGATCTGGGAAGATCCCACATGCCGCGGAGCAACTGGGCCTGTGAGCCACAACTACTGAGCCTGCGCTTCTGGAGCTTGTGCTCTGCAACAAGAGAGGCCGTGATAGTGAGAGGCCCACGCACCGCGATGATGAGTGGCCCCCACTTGCCACAACTAGAGAAAGCCCTTGCACAGAAACGAAGACCCAACACAGCCAAAATAAATAAATAAATAAATAAATAAATAAATAAATAAATAAACAAATAAATAAATAAATAAATAAAAATAAAGGAATTCCTTAAAAAAAAAAAAAAAGATAGTCTTTTCCATAAATGGTGCTGGAACAATTGATGTTCACATGCAAAAAACTGAATCTAGACACAGACCTTAGACCGAAACACAAAATTAACACCCAATGGATCATAGATCTAAAATGCAAAACTATAAATACTCCTAGAAAATAACATAGGAGAAACCTAGATGACCCTGTGTATGGTGATGACTTTTTAGACACAACACCAGAGGCATAGTTTATGAAAGAAATAATTGATTAGCTGGATATAATGAAAACTAAAAATGTCTGCTCTGCAAAAGACAATGCAGAGATGCTGAGAAGATAAGCCTCAGACTGGGAGAAAATAAAGGACTGTTATTCAAAATATGCAATGAACTTTTAAAACTCAACAATAAAAACTCAATTTAAAAATGGACAAAAGACCTAAACAAATGCCTTATCAAAAAAGATACACAGATAGCAAATAAGAAAAGATGGTCCACATCACATGTCACCAGGGAAATGCAAATTAAAACAGCAATGAGATACCACTACATACCTATTAAAATGACCAAAATCCAAAACACTGACAACACCAAATGCTGACAAGGATGTTGAGCAACAGGAAGTCTCATTCGTCGCTGGTAGGATTGCAGCTTTGGAAAATAGATTGGTAGTTCCTTATAAAGCTAAACATACTCTTACCATACAACCCATCAATCTTGTTTTCTGGTATTTATCCAAATGAGTTGATGTTTGTTGAAACATCACACAAAAACCTGTACACAGATAATTTGAAGCAGCTTTAGTCATGATTGCCAAAAATTAGAAGTAACCAAGATGTTTTCCAGTAGGTGACTGGATACATAAACTGTGGTACATCCAGACAATGGAACATTATTCAGTGCTAAAAAGAAATGAACTCACAAGCCATCAAAAGATGAAGAAACCTTAAAACATATTACTAAATTAAAAAAAATCAATCTGAAAAGGCCACTTACTATGCGATTCCAACTATATGACATTCAGGAAAAGGCAAAAACTATGAAGACAGTAAAAAGATCAATAGTTGCCAGGGTTTGGAGAGGGGAAATGAAGAGCCAAACACAGGATTCTAGGACAGTGAAGCAATTCTGTATGATACTATAATGGTGGATGGATACATGTCATGATGTATTTGTCCAAACTCACAGAATGTACAACACCAATAATGAACCCTGATGTAAACTATGGACCTTCAGTGATAGTGATGTGTCAGTGTAGGTTCATCGATTATAACAAAGGTACTACTCTGGTGGGGGATGTTGATAATGGGGGAGGTTATGCATGTGTGGGAATAGGGGGATATATGAGAACTCTCTGTTCTTTTGCTGTGAACCTAAAATTACTCTAAAAAATAAAGTTTATTAATTTAAAATATCATATGAACTTTAGAGATGTTTATTGACTGACCAGTTTTTTACATTAGTGTACAAATAACTGAGTTGATTTAAAACTAATTTCAAAACATAAAATAATTTTAAATATCATAAAATCATGCTATATTTAATTATCTGAACATTAAAATTTAATAAGTAGAATATTTATTTTTGGCCTATATTCATGTACTCTAATTAGTTTCTTAGCAATACCTCTTTCTAATACTGTGTTGCTGTTGTTTGTTTGGGTTTTTTTCCCCCTGGAGAATGCACTCTTTTCATTGTGGTCTTACTATTTTATTCATGAAATTATTTCCAATCTTTTTCAAAGTTTCATGCTATGGTTAGCATATTTAAAGTTGTTGATATCATCTATGGACTCTGATCTCTATACTTTATCATTTTAGCTGAGGAAATATTCTCTCTGTGGATGTGAGATAACTCTAAACTAAGGGCAAATTCTGCTAATGGAGTATACTCTTATATTTTGTATATTAAGATGAATAAATATTTCAGCTAAATATTTTCACAGCTATTGTCTTTTCCCTTCCATTTAGAGAATCTTACTCTGATAAATACTTTTACAAGACAAAAACCTGTCAAAGATGTTGCTCTATATATGATTCTTTTTTTAACATTTCACTAAATCAAATTGCTGCAAATTAGAGGACTTTCTCAATGTCATCGCATTCCGGTACAGAATACATATTCAATTTTCTAAAAGTTAAAAATCTGAAGACTTTTTGGCACTCATATCATTGAATACATTGTTAACGATTTTTAACAATATGAAGCCAAAATTTAGAAGACACATGTGAAAAATAAAATAGCTTACTATCATTTTAAAACACTCAGATTGATTTACAAAATAGTTCTTCCAAAGCTGAAATATTTCTAAAATCTGATTTATGATGAGCAGCAAGAAGAAAGTGGGCATTGCTAGTCTAATGAATTTTTTTAACTGCTTGAATGAACATAATTATGGACTATAAAGGGCACCAATAACAATTCCATGCACACTTTTCTCCATAAATTTAGTAAAAACATAGGTTTTATCATCATCTGCTCCATCATAGTTTGTATTCATATTATCACAATGAAAACAACTAATTTTATTTTCAATGTTGTACTTTCACCTGAATTTACATCATTCCCCCAAATGTCAGATGTTTAACATTTGACTAATGAACTTCCAAAAGATTTCTTTTGATTTTAAGAAGAATTTTTTAAAAATCAAATCATTATTAGAATTAACTAGTTTTCTATTTATAGCATATGGTGCTACCAATATAAAACTTGCTTAATTTACATGTGTGTGAAGTTTTCTTATATTAGTGGAACCAACATGTTAACAACTATCACTTCATGTTTTATATTTGCAGGAGAAAACTCCAAATAAAAATGAGAGAAAATAGAATCAGCATGTGATCTCAATGGAAAGTCATGCTTTGTAGACAGATAAGGAAACATTTGCTGCTGCAGTCTCCTGAGTTACCTAGTTGTTTGTGGAAACATTCTTCATAAATTAACTGCTAACTTGAAGCAACTCCGACTTTTCTTCAGCATATTTGTGTATTCCTTTTTCCGTGGTCAGAGATTTGCTGTGCTTTTCATGGTGGATGGTAAATGTTGACAAACATTTTTTGAAGATAGCATTCATCATCAACCTTCTTTAGTAACTGGAATTCAGTATTAATTTTTAATTAAGCATTCACTTTTTAAAGCTCATTGTGTCCAACAAGATTCATCAAAAAGAAACAAAGTGATTACCAGACATTAAATTATTTGAGAAGAATCGCTGTCGTGATTGTGGTCAGACAGAGAGAATGGGTAGTCACTATTTCCTGATGTATTTCATGTATACGTAACTTGCAATTTCCCATATTGTCCACTGACCCTGGATGCTCGGCCCCAGGCATTTTAATTCCATGCCATGGTATGGGGTACAGCACAAGCAGCTAGTACACCAAATGGCCAGCAGGGGCAGCAGGTATGCTTCTTCCACCACACTAACACTAAATCTAAGTGCCTCAAGGCTCTGAAGAGAGATGTATTATAGTATAACACCTAGAAATGATCTGCAAAAGAGAGGTAGGTTATTTCTGGTCATTCTCCATGTATAGGCATTTGCTAAGGTGAAAATTTGCTTCTGGACATGCATCTCACAGGCTACTAAATGAAACCATAACAGAAACAGTAAGTGCAAAATAGACGTCTCTCAAACCTATTCTGGCTTGTTTTAATGCAAAAATAAGTAATAACCCTAACCCTAACCTGATGGGGAAACAAGGCAACAAACATAAACCAGGGCCATCTCATGTAAACTAGGAATTACAGATTCCTTGACCACACTCCAACGGTGAATAGGGGGAATACAAAATGAGTGATGCAGTATGGCATAGCAGAGAATAAAAATTAATTCATGAGGGATCCCTCTAAGAAAGTCTATCCTTAAAAGATAATGAGTGCCTCAGGAATTCCCTGGCGGTCTAGTGGTTTGCACTCCGCACTTTCACTGTGGAGGGCGCGAGAAACTAAGATCCTTCAGGCTGCAGGGTGTGGCAAAAAAAGATAATGAGTGCCTGAATCAGGATGCTTTCAGTGGGAAAGAACCGAAATGAATAAAATAGAAATGAAAATAAGTTTGCAAATACATTGTGATAGGTTGTAAAAATGCCTACAAATTATTATTTTTCTATCTGTGCCCTTTGTTCGGACTCCTTGGACTTTGTGACTTGCTTTGGGCAATATGATATGGATATATGTCACAAGCAGAGACTTATGAAGTGCTTCCACATTGGAGCTTACCTTGTTGCTTTGGGAGACCTGTGACTATGATGATGTCGATCTAAACTAGCCTGCTAAGTGGTGATCCACACATAGCCAATTGATCTCCATCACATCAGTGACTCCAAGCCAACTCCTAAGACACGTGAGTGATTCTCCAGTTGAGCCAACTGAGACAGTCCAGATCAGAAAAGCCACCAGCAAACCCACAAAATCATAAAAAGAATAAATGTTTCTTGTTTTAAACCACTTAGTTTGGGGGTGGTTCATTACACAGCAGTAGATACTGGATACAGAACTGCTTGTTGTGAGAAGTGATGCAATACAGTGCATAGATGAAGACAAATGGAATCATCTTACTTCTACCCACCTCTACTCTTCACCACCACCATCTTCACCTCTACCGCCCTAGGTAACCAACATTTACAGCCTGATATATATCCTAATATGCCTTTCTCCTTTAAACATATGTATTTAAAAGTATATATATACGGAAATTTGCTTCACACACAGAATGCTACTATGTGTTAGTCTGCAACTTGATTTCCCCCCCTTGGAATCCATCACAAAATGGTACAGTCACTCAGTATAAACCTATACTATTGTAGGTTTTTTTTGTAATTACTTCATCTGTATATACACATGGCTATTATTTTACATTAGTAGAATTACATCAGGCATTTTTGTGCAGTCTTTTTTCCTTTGTCTATCTTTGCTTCCCTCCCTCTACTCCATTTCCTCTCACAAGATTGCATCCGTAACAACATGGGAGGTATCCTTCATATTTTGTCCATGTTTATGTACAGGGCACCAATATACACAAACTAATAGACATCTGTGTGTCTGTGTGTATGCAAGACCAAATGGGGATTTTTGCCAATTTTACTTTCCAAAATGGGACCTTATCTCACACATTATTTTTCTTATTATACATATTTCCCACTTCTAAGCTTCTAATCAATAATGCCCTATAGAATTCTCTTTGTCAGGTAGCACAGCTCTAATCCATTATTTTTAATAGCTGTACCATAGTCCCTTGGTGTAAATGTACTATAATTTATTTCATCATTTCCCCTATTTGTCACTTTGTTGCTATTTTCTGTCTTTATGAATAATGCTCCAATAAACATCTGTATCCATAGATCTCTGTATCCTGAGTCTTTATTTCCGTGGGAAAGACCCCAGGTAAGAAATGCTGGGTCAAAGGTTAAGTGTATTTTTAATTTTAATACCTGTTTCTATATTGCTTTCATAAAATACTGTAGAGGCATAGGCATCTAATGAACATGAGAACTATTTTTTGTTCTGCATCCTTGCTAATATTTGGTATTGATAAACGTCTTAGATTTTGTTAATCTTGTAGCTATGAAAAAGCATCTCATTGTACATGCATCCTATTCCTGATATGGTGAATATCTTTTCAAACGTCAAGGGCCACTTACATTTCCTTTGCAATGAAAAGCAGGATCGTGTCTTTTCCCATTTTTCCCCTTTTTAATTTGTGCTGAGTTTTCTTATTGATTTATTAAAGATATTTATACATTCTGCGAGGTAAATCTTTGTCATTTATGTGGTTACAGATGTTTTCTCTCAGTTTGTGGCTTGTCTTTTCATCTCTTTATTGGGTCTAACAATGAATAGATGTCCCTAATATAACAGAAGTCAAATTGATGATTTTATTTATGCTTTGTTCTTTTGGGTTTTGTTTAAGAAATCTTTCACTCATCTGAAAACATAAAAGTATTATCCTTTTTTCTTTGAAAATTTTATTGATTTAGTTACCATACTTAGGTCTTTAAATTACCCGGAAATGATTATTGTTTATGATGCAGGATGAGCATCCCTTTTCATTTTTTCCCATGGGGAGAACTGCTTTTCACAGCAGCACCACTTATTAAATAGACTATAATTTTCCTACTAATCTGTTTTGCCAGTTTTTTTTTTAATATAGTATATTTCCTTATCTGTGTAGGTTTCTTTCTATTCTGTTTCTCTGGTAGACTTTTTTAAGCTGTCCTTTATCCAGTTAAGGAAGTTCCTGTTTATTCATAGTTCAGTAAGAGTTTTCATTATGAATGATTGCCAAGTTTTATTGAAAGATTTTATTCTATCCATTCAGATTTATTTTTCTTAATTGGTCAGTTAATACAACTAAATAAATTTATAGATTTCCTAATATTAATCATTCCTAGAACAGTCTCATATTAACCATGATACATTGTTTTTTTAATTTATTGTTGAATGCTGTTTGCTAAAATTTTATTTAGAACTTTTGCGTGTTCATGAGTGGCAGTGGTCTATTGTGTTCCTATCATATACTCTTTCGTGTGGTTTTCGTTGTAAGGTTATATGATCCTCCAAAAAAAAAAAAAAGGTTGGAAAGTAATCTCCCCCTTTATTTTATTCTCTGAAAGATTTAAGATTGGAATTATTGGTCTCTTAGATATTTTATACAAGTTACCTGAAAATCAACTTGCCCAGTTGTTTTGTTTGTGAGAATAGATAAAAGGGTTGTTTCCATATCATTCATGTTTAGAAAGATCATTTAGGTTTTCTACTTATTTTCTACCTTTTATTGTGTAAAATTTAGTAAACCATATTTTTGAACATTTGATATATGTAAATAATTTTCCATTTATTAGAATGTTTATTACACATATTGCCTATTATTTCTATTAATCATTTTTGAAACTATAGTTATGTCTCCCTTTCTTAGCATTGTAGTCTATGCTTTTTTTCTCTCATTCTCTCTCTCTCACACACACACACATCTTTATCTTTATTATTAAATCCTCATATCTTTAGGTATTTTCCTGCTGCTCTTTTACTAAAATTTTTAATTAGTTTACATTTTACCTCTTTTGCTTTTGAATATAAAAATTTTGGAACTATAAACTTCTTTTAAGTATCATTTTAGCTGTAGCACAAACATTGATAGATAGGATTTCCATAGTTAAACAGATCTAAATATTTTCTGATGTCCATTATAATTTCTTACCTGATCCATGGGTAATTTAGAATGTCATTTTAAATTTCTGAATATATGTATAAATGGGATTATTTCTGATGTGTGTGTGCCTGAGTACACATCCATATATATTCATCTATTTATATTTACTTTTGTTGTCCTTTTTATACTGACATCGAACAATTTCATTTTGGTCAGAAAATTTAGTGATCTAATATTAATTTTGTGAAACTTAATTAAGAAATGTTTTTGACATAGAAAATGATCAATTAATTTAAATTGTCCACAGTATATTGTTGGGGGCAGTACCCCACTAATCAAGCTTGTTATGTATGTTGTTTGAGTTATCTATATTCTCTATTAATTACTGAGAAATGTATTACAGTTCCTCTCTATGATGTGGACTTGTCATCTTTTGCTTGAAGGTCCGTAATCCTTTACTTTGCAGTTAGAAACTGTATTATTAGGTGATTACAAGTTTAAAATTTTAACACATTCTTAGTAAATTGAATTCATTTTCTCTACAGAACAACCGTCTTCTAAAGATCTTTTTTTATCCTTAGTCTCCAGATGATCTGAAGTTTGAACAGCAAAGCCAGCTCTAAGTCTGTTAAGTATTTTGCTGTTATATTTTTCTATTGTTTTTTCAATCTTTACATTTGTGTTTAGGTGTTCTCTGGTAAATAGTCTATAGGTGGATTTTTAAAATACATTTTAATCTTTTAAATGCAAATAGTAATCTATTTGCATTGATTATGATTACTGATATGATTGGGTTTGCACCTTTTTTTTATTATGTGCTTTCTTTCTATTCATGTTTTCTATAATTTACTTTTTCTTTTTTTTTTCTCCTTTCTTTCAGAATGACTTAATATTTCTTCTTAACTAATTTGGAAGTTATACGCTCTACCGTTCTTTTAATGATTACCTGAGAAATCATAACATACATATTTAAGTTAATAACATATAAAATTAATCAATCTATTCACCTCTGCATAAAAAATAAAATAAAATCCCTGAAGCCCATTTATAAAACTTAATTTTGGTCACATCCCTTCTGATTTATGAACTTTTGATGAATAGGATTCAGACATCAATATAGGTCTTGTGTCTCCAAACCTCACAGAGACCCCTGTGGGCATTTTTCCTCCTAGTTCATCTAGTGATAGTGTTGCCATTCGGGGTCTTGGCTTAATGTAGATGATCTGCCTGAACTCACAGTACGAGGCTCCAGGCATTCTCCTTTCATTTGGCTCAAAAGTGTCCTTAAAACTCTGGGTGTGGGCTTCCCTGGTGGCGCAGTGGTTGGGAGTCTGCCTGCCAATGCAGGGGACACGGGTTCAAGCCCTGGTCTGGGAAGATCCCACATGCCGCGGAGCAACTAGGCCCGTGAGCCACAATTACTGAGCCTGCGCGTCTGGAGCCTGTGCTCCGCAACAAGAGGGGCTGCGATGGTGAGGGGCCCGCGCACCACGATTAAGAGTGGCCCCCGCCTGCTGAAACTAGAGAAAGCCCTCGCACAGAAACGAAGACCCAACACAGCCAAAAATAAATAAATAAATAAATAAAATTAAAAAAAAAAAAAGAACATAGGAATGCCAAAAAAAATTAGCTAACCAAATATACCCCATCTTTAAAAAAACAAAAAACAAAAAACTCTGGGTGTAGGCCCCAAGTAACTGGCAGATGCTTTCAGCGGAAAATTGTCTAGAATGCTCTCATTTATCCACTGTGTTCACACTTTCATGTAGTCTTTGGCCTCATTTTTTTTTCCTCTGATTTTTTTAAGGTGCATAAAAAATTAAAAGAGTTAATATTTGTTTATTTAAATTCAGTGTACTAAATTTTGTGTACTGACTGAGGCTTCTTTTGCCCTCTAGTCTGCCATATTGCCAAAAATATATGTCTTTGGCCTTTTGCACATCCATGTGAACTATAGCATAATTGTATCCAATTCCAAAATAAAACAAAACAATTAAACAAAATAAATTAATAAATTCTTTGGATTAGAATCGATGATCAATAAATACATTGTTAAGTTTGGATTGAAATGACAAATTCGTAATATTGTTTTCCCGGTTTTCTGGTTCCATGTCCAGAATTGAAAGGAGTTGATAACTGATTGAATATTAAGTTACTAGGATGTGTAGATTAATAAGCACCTTAATGAATTCATCTGCATTAAATCCCTGTACTCTGAAGTTCTTTCCTTCCTGGCAAATATAGGAGCCTTCACAAACAAGCACAAGCAAATGAAATTAGACTTTCAATCATTGCGCAGATAATTAAACATTAGAATCCTTGGCCTTTCTCCTCATGTTTATTAGATGTTCTTCATTAATCAGACAGGGAACTGATGGGCTCCATCACTGTCAGCTGGTGTGACTCCCTGGACAGCTTTGGAAGCCTTTGCCCCTGGTGTGAACAATTTCACTGGGGAGATATACCTTCAGAGTTCCTTGTTTTGGTCTCCCTGACTTAGAAACCATGCCAAGCTCTATTCTCCAGGTAATCTCACTACAGCAGCATAAGATTGAAAAGTATGATTTTAGCCAGACCTGAGTTTTAGTCCCAGTTCTGCCATTTCAAACCATGTGAGCATAGGTGATTCTTCTCCCCGATACATCCATTTTTCCTTCTCTTTAAGATGAGGGATTTAAATCTTAGCTCTTCCCAACCTTGAGTTTCTAGGAGTCTGAATGATTGTGGTCACTGTCTTGATTTGCACCTCATTTTTTTATCCAGGAGCAAGAGAGTTAGGACAACCATGAGTCAGCAAAGAGAAGTCAATTCATACATATATATGATGGTTTTTCTCATTTCTCTCCTTGGTGGATGAACAACATGGAACAGTAAGATAAGAAGGTCTAGTCTCATATGTATGAGCTGAGGACCTTCCTGCCCAGATTATTTGAGGGGTTCACTTTGACACAAAATATCTATGAGGAGCCTGGGAAGGAAAATCAAATGCATAATATGTCTACCATATTCTAGCAGATAAAAATATCTAATAACATTCTCACCCAAATCCTATGAGATAGGCATTCTCATCTTTATTTTGCAGATAAGAAAAACCAGGGCTTGGAGAAGCTAAACAGCCTAAACCTTGTAAAATGACAAGCACATGGAACTGCCAGGGGTGGAATGACATTACTAAACTCTACGGTCACTTTGTCTATCACCTTTCACTGTTATGGACTTGAGTTGTGGCCCTGCATCTATCCTTGGAGAGTTTTAGATGTGGGGAAGGGCCATAATCCTCTCTTGCCCTCAATTCTTCCCAAAATCAAAGATGAATAAGAGTATTATTTTTCTCCCACATCATTGATCATTTTTATAATGATTAAATTAGATAACAGATTGACAAAGTCTTTGAAAGGTTTAAATGCATAATAATCATGCTTAGTCCTTGGGAGATATGTCCTAATATCACAGTATTACTATGATGTAAAGATTAAGGACCCACACTCAGGATCTAAAGCACCTAGGTTAGAACCCTGGCTTGCCCACTTATTTTCCCCATCTGCAAAATGAGGATAATAAGACAAGTGCATAACAGGGTTGCAGTGATACTTAAAAGAGTGAATACATATAAAGTGCTTGGCACATAGTAAATGCTCAGTAATGTCAGCTGTTATGAGTCCCACTATGTGTCTGGCCATTAAGAGTATATTAACAGTGCTCTGCGCCTGTCTCCTTATATATAAAACTACTTCCACGTGGTTGTAAACTCTAGTGTTATCTAAGAACTTTGCATAATCCCTGGCAAAGCTAAGTGGCCCATAAATCTTCCTTTCATCCTCCCTTCTTCCCTCATTAATGCCCTAATTTATTGCATCTTTCAACAAATAGTAATCATGTGCCTGCCTACCCGTGTGCAGAAATCTCAAACAGATACCTTGGGAGAATGAGGAGGAGGAGGGGGTCAAAGATAGGAGCGTGGAAAGGAGAACAGCTCCCCCAAGTAGGAGATGGAAGTCTTGCTACCCAAGACAAAGGCTTAGGGTAGGGGCGGGGTAGTGAGCAGCAAAGGATTTTGTTCTCAGCAGAAGCAAAGCCTCAGGGGATTCCAGCGAAGCTTCTCTTTTCCTTTTATTGGAGTTCTGTGCTGCAGCTATAAACCCTCCAAATGAGTTGAGATCATTAGGGAAGCTCCACTGATCACTGGTGAAAAAATATAACAATTAAAACCAGAAGCCTCAGAGTAGGAAGCTTGGGGAGGGCAACAGGAGAGGAGAAAGGAACAAGGATGGCTCTTAATACTTAATAACAAATACTAATAATGGCAGAGAGTCGGGGACTAATTAAAAGTTTCTAAAAAGAGAGATTGAAAAAGATAGAGAAAGGAATTCATTCGTAATAATTTGCCTGCCTGGAATCGGGAAGTACTATAGCTTAGGGAGGGGAGTAAAGGAGAAGGAGTCTAGTGTTTGGATTCAAGTCCTGGTCTTGGGTAATTTGAGCAACCTTGGCAAACATCTGTGTCTTTCTGAGCCTTGCTTTTCTCATCTGCAAAATGGTGCCTGGCGTTCTATCTCATCGGGTTTATTGAGTAACACATGAGAACCGTAGTATACTACATAACATGAGCAAGTTGCTTTCTTTACTCCAAGGAGAAGCACTGCCTAAGAGTTTTTCTAAATGACCTCTAAATTTGCAACTTGACAATTTTACGTTTCCACCAAAGAAAAAAAGAAAGATGTGATTTCTGAACTGATATTTCAAATAGAGAAGGTAATAGAATTTAGGATTTAAATGATATCCTTGAAGAAATTTTGCCCCCAAATATTCCTATTACAAATGTATAAGTCTCTGATTTTTTTTTCCCATTAGACATTCATTCCTTTGGTATAATCCTGCATGCCTTCATCTTTCGCTAATGAAAGTGCACGTGGATGATAAGTCATCACCTACCATTAACAACGAACTTCACATTAACAGACCAGTGCATTCCTA
Source organism: Balaenoptera ricei (assembly GCF_028023285.1). Taxonomy (NCBI): domain Eukaryota; kingdom Metazoa; phylum Chordata; class Mammalia; order Artiodactyla; family Balaenopteridae; genus Balaenoptera; species Balaenoptera ricei. Next base: position 107,476,249 of record NC_082644.1, on the reverse strand, counting down.
AAGAGACAGTTTTATGGTCTAAGGGAATGGAAATAATTGACAAACTGGAAATTCATTATGGCTAGTTTAATGCAGGTGTGGGTAGGAAGAGAGTTGACAATTGAATCTGCCTCAGAAATGTGACTGGTTGTGAAGCATCATAAGCAGACAAAAATAAATAAGAGCCTACTGAATACTTGCTGTGTGTCAACTGCTTTAGATGTGTAGCTCACTTAATTTGCATATAAAATAATCAAGGAGGCAAATATTTTACAGATCGAGAATTTAAAATGCAGAGAATCCATAATCCACCCAGAGTCAAGGACAAATAAGAGTGATAGGTAGGGATTAACTCCAGCGCTGTGTTCTTTGTTCCTACCATGCTGACCTCTCTCCTGTTTTCCATGCCCCCAAACCCCGAGAAGCCTCCAGAATTGATAACCAACCATAGTTCTGCAGTAAATCTAGAAATGGACTATTTACAGAATTACCTGATTTTCCAATTTATATTTTTGAAGCTATTTCAGTCCTTTGTCAGCCCACAATCAATACACGGTCGTCTTCTATCTCCTTTTAAATTCCCTAATAACACTGGTGGGTGTCTCTTCCTCATGAGAGGCTTTTGGTGGCAGCATGAGGCATTCGATTTTGTGAGTCAAAAATCACCTGATTGGGCTTCCCTGGCGGCGCAGTGGTTAAGAATCCGCCTGCCAAGGCAGGGGACATGGGTTTGAGCCCTGGTCCGGGAAGATCCCACATGCGGAGAAACTAAGCCCGTGAGCCACAACTACTGAGCCTGCGCTCTAGAGCCCGTGAGCCACAACTACTGAGCCTGCGCTCTAGAGCCCGTGAGCCACAACTACTGAAGCCCGCGTGCCTAGAGCCCGTGCTCTGCAACAAGAGAAGCCACCGCAATGAGAAGCCCACGCACCACAACAAAGAGTAGCCCCCGCTCACCACAACTAGAGAAAGCCTGTGCACAGCAACGAAGACCCAATGCAGCCAAAAAAAGTAAAATAAATAAAAATTTTAAAAAAAATCACCTGATCACTTTTTTAAAATGAAGATCCTGAGGCCCTACTTCAGAGATCAGTGGTTACAAAGATTGTCTGAAATCTGGACATTTTTTTAACCAACACAAACCCACCACCCCACCGCAGGCAGATGCGGTTAATTCAGAGGCCACTCTTGGAGCACAGAATAGCCTGAGGCAGGTGTTAGATGAAATCTGAATTCAAATTCTGGGTCCTGCCATGCACGAGTTCTGTGAATTTGATACATTTTTTTCAAACTGCCTCTGAGACCAGTTGTATCACCTATAAAACTATTGGAAGAATATCTACCTCACAGGGTAGACTTCAGAATAAAACAAGGCAGTATATTAACTCTGGGCTAAAAGGATGTGTTTTGTAGCAGTCACGTAGAGAAACAGATGTGTAGAAGTTAAATGTAAGACTGCTGGAGCCAGACTGCCTGGGTTCAATTCCCAGTTGACACATTTGCCAGCTCTCTAATGTTGAATGAATTCCTTAACACCCCTCTGCCTTAGTTTCTTCATCTGCAAAATAGGAATATCATGAGGGAAAATGGGAATATCATGGTACAAATAAGAATATCATGGTATCTTTCTCATCAGGTCATTGTAAATATTAAATACAGTGATACCTACAAAGAGCTTAGAACCCTGACACTGACTTTTATTTCTGATATTTAATAAATATTAGTTTTCTAAGGATAGGAAATCCATCTGGTTCTCTGTGGCACAAAGCCCAGTGCTGTAGGCAAAGTAATTACTACCAAACACTGTTAAATTAAAAAAGAGCCAGTGGTGGGAGTATGGGGGAGGTGGACCCACAGCAGGAGAGATTCCTAGGTGATGTGTGCTGTTCCCAAATCAAGCACATAGCTGGCAGAGCCTTCCACTAGGAACTTTTGCCCTCTCTTCTAAAATCAAAGAACATTCCAAGGGGACTTTAATCCATATGCTTTTCATTTATTCTTAAATCATCCAAATATTACTGGATGAAACTGTTTGATGCCCGAAGAGAAATATGAAAGAATCCCAACAGAATTTCTTGAACAGCTTTTTTTTCTGCCAGACAAGAAGCTGCATGTTGGTAAACAAACTTGTCAACCGAAATGAAGTGACAGTGACATATTATCATCCTGATTTCTCTCTGCCACTCTGGAGTCTTAATGCGTATTTTAATTACCTTCCCTGTTTTTCATCTCCTTTCCTGTGGTCTGTGTTTTATTTTTTCACCTCTATTTCAACAACACCTTGAGGGTAAGTAGATTTCAGTCTCCAATTGCACAGCAAAGAAAAACAGGTCTGACACTTGTTTCTACACATATTTGTATAGTAAGAAGAAAAAAAAAATACCAGGAGGCGTTCTGGCGTTCATAGGCAGAAAAATGCATATTTAAAAGATCTGAGTAGCTGATCTAATCTTGCAATTTTCATTAAGAGGTTTTAGCAGAAATGTGGCACAAAAGGGAAATCCTTTTATTGATGGATATATGAATTCTCCTGCACATGGAAATGTCCCTCTATTTTGAATTGGTAGTAAGTTAGATTGGCAGTTAACTCTATATGGCAGAAAATGAGCAGGATGTAAGAGAGGGATGGTTGTTCTACAGAAATGAAGAGGAGGAAGGGATTAGTTTTGGTCATTTAGAAAATAACTTGTCATTCTGTTGGATCAGAACATATTTTATGGAACAACAATCCTCTGAATCAAAATCAAGTTTTAAGGGATATAAAAGTCACCCATGTGTGGGTGACTTTTAATAGAATGTGTGGTTTGAGTCCTGTCTATAGTGGCTCAGTCAAATGGTCCTCCAAATTCCATATTTGGCTTGATTGCCACCAGTGATAGGACACTCACTATTTGTCCCAATAGTCTATGGCGTGTTTAGAAACCTATGATTATTACGTGGAATAAAATTTTACCTGTCCTTGATACTTTTGCTCTTCCATTGAATTAAACAGCATAAACATAAATGGTTCTTCCTTACAATAGTAAAGATATTTAAGGAAAATAACTATTTATTCATCAACTCATTGATTTCAAGCTCCAGATTCTGAAGTAATCACTGGGTGTTTGGTGGTGATCAAACAGATCCAAACCCTGCCCTTAAGGAAACTTTGGCCTCACGAAGGACATATGTCAGCAATGAAAACAAAACCTGATGAGTGCATGATGAGAGAGTTTCAGGTACTGAAAAGTTACATCACAGAGACATATATCACTGATTGGCGAAGGTAGCATAACCGTGGCCTCCAAATTATGTTGTCTCTTCTTTGAACTAAATCTCAATTCCTTCAATTCTTTCTCTCCCTATCTTAGTCTCGTCTCTGTGATCATGTTCTAATTTGTCTTCTCTTCTTAAAAATTGGAAATGGTACTGTGAGCCTCACCTGAATAGGGGTTAGGGTTATTTATCATCTGACTCTTTACATGCTAGATTTCTATTTTTGAAGTTTCAGTTTATAGCAAACATTCATGTTGAGTAGCCAACTTTCATTATTTTATTATTCTGATTTTTAAATTAATGTCCATTGAGTTACAATTGGTATATAACATTATATTAGTTTCAGGTATACAACATAAAGATCCAATATTTGCATATATTGCAAAATGATCACCACAATATGTCTAGATATTATTTTGATTTTACCATCAACTAAAATCCCAAAAGGTTACCCAGGCACATATGCATACAACACCTAAGTACAAACACACATACACACAAATACACACTCATACACACATTTTTGTAATTATAAATGTTTGCAATTGCTTCTATTTCTAGGACTTTGCTTTTATACTACTACATTTCTCCTATGTTAGATACAGATCGTTTCTCTGGGCTGTTCAGATCACTGTGAATTCTGAGTCTGCCATTCAACATATTCCTACTGTCATGTCACCTATGTATTTGATGATCATGAGCTTTCACTCTTTATCCAAGACATTGATAGAAATGTTGAACAGGACTGGACAAAGGACAGAGCTTGCAGGCTGTCACCAGTCCCTGTCCTCAAGGTTGGCATTGATCCATTAATTAGCACTCCTGGGGACCATCTTTCAACCAGTTACAAAACCAGTCCATCACACTTCCATCAAGCCCCCATTCCTCACTCCTTTCTACAAAGACATCAAGGAAGACTTTGTGAAATGACTTGTGGAAAGCCAGATATGCTGCATCGACTTCCTTTCCCTGTTCTTCCATCCCAGGCTATAAATACTCTAGAGTGAAATGAGGTCAGTCTGATCTGACTTACTCTTGGAGAGCTCACCCCAGGACCAAAAAGAAAGCAAGATTCTGTGTGATTAGAACTTCAGAATCTGGGAGCTGTAAAGGATTGTAGAGATTATCTCATCCAGCCTCATCATTCCACAAGTGAGTCTCAAGCTTGAAATAACTTTGCCCATGATCACACAGCTAGTCAGAGCTTGAAATGCAGTTATAACTTATATTCCCCTTTTCACACTTAGGAAGAGTAGATTTGACTTCAGAAAAGCATTTCTCAAAATATATTCCATGAATATTACTTCTAGGCTGGGAAAGGAAAAATAAAAATCCCCACGTTCAAAAGTATTTGAAAAACCCCATGCATTGCTGTTAGCGATTCACAATTTATTCAGTTATTAAATACATATTCACTTATTGTCCCCTATGCATCAGACACTGTGCCAGGCACAAGGATATGATAGTGAAATAAGTCTCTTCTAGGTTTCCTTTTAGGGGAAGAGAAAAATATTAAATAACTAACTACTCAAATAGATAATTATGAATTATAAGTTGCTCTGAAAGAAATTTACTGGGTGTTCTAAGAGAAGGGGAGAGCATAAGAAATGGCCTGCCTGAGGAAATGATATTTAAGTATGTAAGAAAGCTCAGGTAAGAAACATCCTGGCATATTCAACAAAATGGAAGAATGAGAGAGGATGTCAGCCATGACCCTGAGAAAAACACGTAACAGCTAAAGAAAGAATTTGTTGGCAATGTTAGAGGGAAAAAAAAATACAAATATGAAGATAGAGTGCATTGATGCATTCTGAGCAGAAGAATGACCCAAATTCATTAGCATTTTGAGAATAGTACGATGGCTGCTCTGTGTAGACAATATTTTGGTGGGTAAGTGTGCAAACACGGGAACCTGTTAGGAACATTTTGGCGAAGTTCTGGAAGAGGGAAAAGAGCCTCTTGAATAGGGACCTATTGTAATAAACAATCTAGTAAACAAACTGCCCACCTCTTTATCGTCGTTTCCCAACATTTTCTAAATTCGTTTGACCACAGAGTCATTATTTAAGTGATACCTATTTTACTCCATGAAATTCTGAAGAATGCACTGTAAGAAATTATGCTTTAGGCTATTTCCAGCTAAAGTCACATTTCAAGCCCTTCTAAAATGATAGCGACACTTGCTATTTGCTTGATTTGTTTTTTTTTTTTTTCCAGTAGATGATTCATTTATTTATGAGGGTCACCCTGATGCTAGCTGGTTTACTTTCATTCGAATTGCCAGGTGTCAGGCTTAGAAAAGTACAAGCCCATGAAGTAATCCCAATATATAACCATGTTTACTTGTGCACCTTTTATTCCTCACCTCCCTCCACCCACCCTCAACTCACAATGTCTTCTATTTTCAGAATAGAATTCTAATTGCTCATTAATATTTAGGAAAACTAACTCCTACATTAAAAAAAAATTACCGGGTTTCCCTGGTGGCCCAGTGGTTGAGAATCCGCCTGCCAATGCAGGGGACACGGGTTCAAGCCCTGCTCTGGGAAGATCCCACGTGCCGCGGAGCAACTAGGCCCGTGAGCCACAACTACTGAGCCTGCGTGTCTAGAGCCTGTGCTCCGCAACAAGAGAGGCCATGATAGTGAGAGGCCCGCGCACCGCGATGAAGAGTGGCCCCCGCTTGCCGCAACTAGAGAAAGCCCTCGCACAGAAACGAAGACCCAACACAGCCAAAAATAAATAAATAAATAAATAAAAATAAAAGAAAAAAAAGAAATGACCTTCCAGACTAGTTAACCAGCAATGAAATTCACATTTGTATACATTTGCATAGGTTGATATAATATTTTAGAATAAGGAATGATGAATAAAATGACTAGAAGGAGGTATGAAGGTCAATATAACACAATAACCAAATTCAACATGGGCAGTCTGATTCCTGTCCGTCATCTCTTTTAATCATCACCAGCTCTGTAAGGCAGGGCTCCTGATACTCTAATATGCACATGAGTTACCTAGGGACCTGGTGAATGCAAATCCTGATTCATTCGGAGGTCTGAGTGGGACCTGAAATTCTGGTCCCCAGTGATGCTTCTAAATGTCAGACCACACTTTAAGCAGCAAGGGTGGTAAGCGCCATTTCAATTTTGCGTTTCAGGGAATCAGCATAGCAGGTGTTTCAGCAACCAGTAATAGAAAAGCCCAAATCCAACAATGGATTAATGTCTTAAACAATGACACCATTTGTTACCTCTCATACAATAAACCCAGAAGCCAGGTGCCTCCAGCTGTAATACGTCAGTATCTCAGCAAATTCATCAAAGACCCAAGTTGCTTCAATCTCCCCGCTCTGCTCTCCTCAGCAGCACCTTCGTCCAAAGGCTACTCCTCCTGCCCATGATATGGATATAGCAATTTCCGTGTCCAAGTCAGACCATGCCAACATCCAGAAGAAACTCTCTCTCTTCTACTGTTGTCCTTTTCAGAACAAAGAAACCTTGACAACCGTCCCCCAGCAGATATTCCTCACATGTTATTGGCCAGAACCGCATCATATGTTCATCAGTAGCAGACGCTGTAAGTACAGCACCTGATGCCCTCAGCCCGTGCCCAGATCACCTGAAATTTATTGGGCAAATCCCATATCTGTCCTGATTTTTCCTCAGGAAACTGCATCTCTGAGCCTGAGGGCCATCACTGGCGTGTGCTCAGCCTCCTCACAGGCCAGGCTGGAAATGCTAGAGAGTCAAAGTCCTAAGGAGAAAACTTAAATAAGTGAGAAACGGGAACTAAAATCCTGGCCTCCTCATTCCTTAGGGGGTGAATTCTGAGACTTACAGAAGGTCTGCAACAGCAGTAACTCCCGACGGCAAACAGAGGACACTGACCCACGAATTCCCCTTGGTGGCTTTCCATGCTTCTCCTTCTCACATCCTGATTCCTTCACAGTGATTCCTAGGATCAAGTTCCAATCAACTACTTGAGCCAAAATATTTTGGTTAAGATTTTTTAGATCTATGTTCATGAGTGAGATTGACTTATAATTTTGTTTTCTTGTAATGTTCTTGCCAGATTCGGGTATCAGGATTATGTTTGTCTCAAAAAATAAATTTGGGATATCCCCTTGTTTACTTTGGGGAAAAAAACACAAAAAACAAAAACTACATGAGCCCAGATCCTTGTCTTGGATTCTGTTCTTGAGGCCAATGAGTTGAAACAACTTAAAATACCACAGCCAGACCAACTGGAGAATGGGAAAACCCCAACTGGTTTAGAGGGGGGGTTTAAAAAGCGTGGGCCCAACTCCAGCATCAGCCCCACCTGGGAACTCATTAGAAATGCACATCCCACAGTCTCTCCCCAGGCCTATGGGACTAGAAACTCTGTGGCTGAAGCCCAGCATCTGTGTTGTAAAAAGCCCTCCAGATGATTTTGGTGCATGGCAGATTGAAGTATCACTGGTTCAGATTAATCAGAATATATCCCTGGTTCTGGGGTAAGCATAACTTCCCATGATTCATCTGATTCTGAGAAGGACGGATACAGATCTGAACACAATCATGGTTCTATTAAGGAGAGTTGGGTGCGGTGAGGGGAAACAAATGCTTCAAAACCACCATTCCTGCTTCCCATCAGGGAAGTCCAGAGAGTAAAAGCAAGTTGCCCCAAGCCTCCGAACTGGAAAACAGGAAAAGTGGTTGTGCATCCTGGCTTATGACAACAGACACAGCGCTCCTTGTCCAGTTTCTACAGCTCTGCAGTCACTGAGGGACCTTGCACAGGGTTGGGGAGGGAAGGCCACTGAGGACGAGGCTTCCCTTGCCAGAAGTCGCCACATGTGTTCCTTCAGTGGCAATAAATCCCATGGAAATGCGGACAGATAAAGTGTTCTGACATTTATATCCAGTGCGACATGCAGCTTTTATTAATGTTAGACTAACTCTGTAGGGGAAACGGTTCATTTTATTGCTTTCAGGTCCTGCTTTCTCCTTTCCCTCCAATGGGCATAAAACTAGGGCTGCCTCCGATTTGCCATCAGTAGGTGAGACAGCAGTTACGGAGGGCCTTGGGTGTGTCTGGAAGGACTGCAGGAGCCGTGGGAACATCCAGAAGTGTAGGAGGCACGGTCCCTCCCAGGACCTCACGGTCTACCTGGGCAAGACGCACACGTAGACGTATTCAGAGTGCACATTCACTGAGTCATTGAAATGTTCCAGAAACTATGGTGAGTGATTTTACACATATATCATTTTAAAATATGCACAAATTTATAAATAAAGGATAATACAATAAGACAGGGTATAGCCAGGTACTAAATTGTACCCAATATGGATTCTAAGAAGAGTAAGAACATCAGGAATTATAGCTCTATCCTTCATTTGCTACGTGATCTTGGCCAACCTACTTCCCTCATCAGATGTTTCCTATCTAAAATGAAAACATTGAACCAGATGAGCACATCCCAAAATTGTGTTCTGTGGAAAATCCCTCTTTAGGATATTAATAGGTATGCAACTTTTTTTTTTTTTTTTAAGTATTTGTGAGGGAGGCAGGGATGGCCCAAGATGAAAACATCTGCAAACGTTTTAGAAACAGGTTTAACCAAATTGAGCAGGTTTGTTTCCCCAAAGACCTCTCAGAACTTTGAAGATGCTTCTGTGTTTTGTGACTCTGCAAGAGGGAAATCTTATTTATAGCATTTTGTAAAATTATTTTATTATAAAACCTACTGTTACATGGCACCGAGTAACGTCCCTTCATGTGTCCCGGAAGCAGTGTGGAAAATGCCAGAAATCATGGTCTTGAGAGATGGCGGCTCAGGTCAGCTCACTTGGCCAATCTTTAAAGGACGATTCAAGTCCAATTCTGTGAACAATAAGGTCGTTCACAGTGGGGGTAACAACATAAAGAAACGCTCTGAGATTATGTTTTCCTTCACTGAGAGTGTAGACAGTAACACACCTGACATTTGTCCAATACATTTACAAGGCATTTTCAGATACATTCTCTAATTTCATATCCCCCTGGCAACCCAGATTTAGCTTTTTGTTCAGCTTCAGTGAGAAAACTGAAACTTATAATGGTAACATCTGACTTGGTCAATGTCGCCTTCTCTGCCACTTTCCCCCGATCCTTTCACTTTTTGCTGAGCTGATCTGTTTATTAAGGTTTCTGCGTTACAAAGTATGCTGGGCTTTTTAATTTAATTTAATTTCTTTCACTACACCATCTCGCAGTATATTCTGGAAGCCAGCCCTGGTCATCAAGGCCCAGGCAACTTTAGCATATTTTAGGAATAAAAGTGATCTCACAGGCAGGGAGGTATTCACATAGAAAAGAGCCTGGGCTGTGCTAGTCTTAAACACATGCCACCCACGTTGGGCCCCGCTGATACCTCTGGCCAGCCATCACCCCTCAGCCTAGTGTCTGTAATTAAATGCCCCCAACACTACAGGAGTTCATTTGTTGCATGTTTATAAAGGTCTTTGAGGAATCAAAGTTCTTCCTGGTAGGGCGGGTGCTCTGAAGGCAGATGTCTAATGGGAGAAGCAGGAAGTTTGCAGCTGGGAAATCAGCTGGCTGGGCTCAGCCCCAGAATCTGCACCCTCTTCCTGGGTGATGTTGGGCAAGCCATGCCTCTTCTTCCAGCCCCTGTGTCTCTTTGTATTAAAAAAGAGAGAAGAAAAAAAAGGAGTTTTCCAAGGCTCTCTTCAGATCTCACGAACATTTATTTTTTAATGTGAATTGACCAAGTCAAACTTAGCAATCAATGAGGTGACCGGTGTCACATCAGATAGTCCTTGTGGCCATTATTTGAATCGGGCACTTGAAAACCTCCCAACCTCCTTCTCCTGCCAGAGAAGATGAAAGTGTCATTTCTGACCTCAGCACTGGCCTTTGCTTTGAACTTTGCAGTGCCTTTCACATTACCATTTCCAGCTGGTTCTTTGCCCCCTGGTGAGACCAGACTTTTCTAAAAGAGTGTAAACTTCTCTGAATGATATCTGAAAATAAAATATAATTGATTTCACACCTCCTTGAACCTCTCCTATCAAGAATTGATTTTTTCCTCTCCTGCTTTACACACTTGAAAATGATGTGAGTGATGACAGGTAGAAAACCCAATACATAAATGTTCTTCATCCTTTCTCCCTTTCTTTTTAAATTCTTCCCTGAGATAACAGCGCGTGCGGGTGTGTACGCAAGTGCATGTGTTTTACAAGTGTCCTTTCACATATTCATACCTGTGTTTGCCTGTGTTTATATGAGTTCATCAGGCTGACTGCCCATGTGCCTTTGTATGTCAATGTCTGTGTGCTTCTGTGCGCCCACATATGCAGCAAATGCACTTATGCATCTGTGTTTTCCAAGCATGCACCCTAACGCAAGTTTGCTTAGTGTGTTTATAAGCACGCACGTTAGCATGAACGTTTTCCATGCACATACACCGGTTTGCGTGCCTGTGGTCTGTGCAAAGTTAGCCTATATACGAATAGGCAGGTTTGTGTCCAGGTGTTTGTGCAAGTGTGTGCATCCCTGTGAATAAGTGTACATGTGTCCATATAGTTAGATTGGCATCTCAAAGCACACCTGGCCTTGCTATTCACCCACATCTCTCCCTGCCAAAAAAATACGCAAAGCTCAACTTTCCTTGGATGCTCCAGACAGCTTCTGCCTGTTCGGATAGTCATTATGAACCATAGAATGCTCTCCTCTGCCAGCCCTGTATTAGCTGTCACTTCCTCAGGCAGGACAAAGTCGCCCAACTGGACTGTGTCCTAATTATCTGGCAAGAGAAGGAGGTGTGGCGTATGCTGCGACAGACCTGGTAACCCTCCTCTCCGCGGGAGCCCAGGCACTCGGCTGGCTCTCTGGAGGCCACCCCTGGAGCTGGTGCTGAACTACTTCTGAGTGACACGAGGGCTGGCACAACGTGGTGCTGATGGATACGTTGCTGTGGCGGAAGCCTTCAGGGCCAGACAGGCCCAGCACACCTCTCTTCCATCCCCAGGCTGCCTGGGTGCGTGTGAGCGGCGGATCCCTGCCTCCTGTCAGTCAGCCCGTCCACGCGCGGCTGGCCGCACTGCCAGACTGGCCAGTGTGTGACAGTGACGGTTGGGAGGGGAGAGACTGGGCTCTTGTTCAAAGAGGCCTTTGGCTTCCTTTAGCAGGGAGAAGGAGCTCCCACGTGGGGGCCTGTAGCATTACCCAGGGGGGAAAAATGTGGGTACTCTTAACGGTTGAAGGTAGAATAAGACATAGAGACTCACCACTGACTCTGAAGATAGGGTGGGCTTTCATGGACCTGGGGGGTGGCATACAAAAAAGCATGCTAGATTGGTAGTATACAGACCCAGGTTCAGGTCTCCATGTAGGTCTCCACCCTCCACTGGTGGGCTGCAAGCCTTTGCACGTCACTTTACACAAATCTCAGGATAAGGCTGGATTTATTCTCTAATGACAGGACAGAGTAGATTTTGGCCCCCCACCCTGGTTTAATGGGAAGAGTCTCGGCGTCAGCTCCTGGTAGGAAATCTAGCCCAATAGGCAGAATATAATAGGGTATTGCTTTGCCAACCACAGAAGTTACCATCAAAGTCAACAAGACCCTGTTCGAAAAAAATCAAGGTCTAGCCTGTTCCTGCTTTCTGGGATCCTGTTCTCTCTTCACTGATTATCTCTACTTAGATGTTTCAAGTGATTTCACAAAATATCCCAAAGCAACCATATCCTTCTCTTCCCCAAATTACTGTGGTGACCACATGCAAATCATTAACCATCCCAGACCCAAGAGTCACCTTCTACCTCCTTGCCTTGGACCCATCTCTAACCAAGCCACAAATCCTCTGGACTCACCTCCTAAATATCACTTTAGTCCATCTTCTCTCGCCTGGATTTTACAATGAACTCCTAAATGGTTTCCCTGCTTCCACTCTGCCCTTTCAAATCCATTCTCCACACTGAAGATAAAGTGACCATTTAAAAACCACAACTTTGGACTTCCCTGGTGGCGCAGTGGTTAGGAATCCGCCTGCCAATGCAGGGGACACGGGTTCGAGCCCTGGTCGGGGAGGATCCCACATGCCACGGAGCAAGTAAGCCCGTGTGCCACAACTACTGAGCCTGCACTCTAGAGCCCACGAGCCACAACTACTGAGCCTGCGTGCTGCCACTACTGAAGCCTGCATGCCTAGAGCCCATGCTCTGAAACAAGAGAGGCCACTGCAAAGAGAAGCCCGCGCACCGCAACAAAGACCCAACGCAGCCAAATAAATAATTTTTTTTTTTAATAAAAATAATTAAAAAAATAAAAATTAAAAAAAATAAAAACCACAACTTTGGTTATGTCTTGCCCTCACTTAAAACCCTTCATGATCTTTCAGTCGTCCTTAGGATAATGCACAAAAATCCATTAGCATGACCTGTGAGGATCTCCGTGATTAGGTCTATGCCTGCAGCCTCATCTTTTCACATTCTGCTCGTGACGCGTTCTAGCCATTACGTGCGCCCTAGCGTAAGCGCGGTTCCTGCTCGCCTCTCCGCCTCTCTCATGCTATTCCCCTACCTAAAATACAGAGTTTTCCACTCTGTCCATCTGTCCAGTTTAGGCTTAAATATATTTCCTTCTAGAGGACTTTTATGTATTCCAGTGTGATGAAACACCCTTGCTGAGGCATCCCTTACCAAGTTCTATTTCTCTTGCATAAAAGTGACCACATAGCATTAGAACTCATTGCTTAATTGATGGACTTCCTTGTTAGAATTCATGCTGTTTTAGGGCAAAGGACAGGTCTGGAATATTCACTTCTGTAGCTCTAATGCCTAGCACAGTGCTTAGCACATGGAATACCCCCAAAATGTGTACAAAGTAAACTAATAAATGAATAGCAATTAATAATACATTACACATTGTTATGTTAAATTACCATAGGTGAAGGACTTCATAAATATAATACAGACTTTGAATACAAGTTACTGAGAGTAGGGACTTGTAGTCCCTACTAGTGTAGTGTACCTCTTTTCATTCCAATAGAAGTATCTGGTACAGAGTAGGCTCTCCATTAATACTTAATACATTGTGGTTGACAAGAGGGGGTGGGGGAGGGATGGATTGGGAGTTTGGGATTAGCAGATGCAAGCTATTATATATAGGATGGATAAACAACAAGGTCCTACTGTATAGCACGGGGAACTATAGTCAATATCCTGTGATAAACCATAATGGAAAAGAATATGAAAAAGAATATACATGTATAACTGAATCACTTTGCTGTACAGCACAAATTAACATAACATTGTAAATCAACTATACTTGAATAAAATAAATTTTTAAAAATACTGAATACAGTAATCCATTTTAAAAATAAATAATTGTTTCATAACATGATATGCACATATTTGGAATATATCGAGTTTCTTAACTTTTTCTACCTAAGTACATGTAACACTGAAGAACAGTGACCCTGGAAGATCTGGAGATGTAGGTCAAGCTGGCATTAATCTCCTTCAAGTCTTGAGTTATAGCTCAAAATCCATGCAAATTCTCTATTCTATGCCACACTTGTACCTGTTTTTGTTTTAATATAAAAACAAGTTTACCTTAGTTGCCATGAGCAAAATGAATAATTAAGAAATATATGCCATCCGTATCACCCGGTTTTGCACACTTCCTAGCATGTGGCCACATACCATATAGCCAATAAGCTTATTCTACTTTGACATTGAAGGAAACCCCAAAGGCTAATTCAGCAGCCATGTTGTGGCCAGAGATAGGATGTGGACTTGGTTGTCTGCCAAATATCCCAAACTCTTTGGGGAACAAGGCTTTGGGGTTTTCTCTCTAGAATTATATACATGCGAAGTCTCCTATAAACAAATCCAGGCGCTATAACCCAGACAGGAATCATGGTTCACTGCTATCTCACAGCTATCAGAGTCCTCTCTTGCCCCTCCTACAAATGTCTTCTCACTGCTATAGAATAGCTCTTTTTCCTAGTAGCCTCCCTTCTGCTGTTTTTTTTTTTTTTATCTGACAGCTGTAATTGCGCACACTGACTCATGCCCTTCCATTCTGTCGCGTATAGAATGCAAAGTTTTTGAGGCCTCTTACATTATTCCTTTATCCTCATGTACCTTCACTATTGAATACCATCTGCAAATTTAATTAGCCGACAATTTACTCCCTTTGTCTAATCATTAGTGAAGTTGAATAACTTGATGAAAAGAAAAAAAGAAACTTTCTCAAATGCTGTGTACAGAATAGAAAACTTCGGCCTTTTTTTTTTTTTTTTAAAACCTTCCTAGCTTACTGTGATGGAGGACCCAGGTGACAGAAGCCCAAGCAAATTAGAGGTCAGACATAAAAATACAATGGGATTCAATGGGAATTTTTTAAGTAGTTCTAAATAAGGAATACCAAGGAGCTTATCTAGAACAATACGGTTGTTTGGGCACAAAGCTATTTCATTCACTTCTGAATATTGTTTTCTCCTCTGAATATGAGGTAAGCAATTTTGAAAACAATTTAGCCCTTTCTGCAGCATCTGTTTAGGTAGTATTGTCATTCTTCAGGAGATCTCCCTGAAGTATCTGGATTCCTACTTTGATTGCCCTGACCTCAAAATCACTTGTCTTTCACTGATTCCAGAATGTGTTTGCTTGTTTGTTCATTCGCTTGTTTGTCTTCCCTCTGTATGAGCAAAGCAATTAGGTAAACTTGCCCTCCTTTCAGCTGTGATTCCCTGGGAAATTTCTTCTGACCTTCAGGAACAATCCAGTCCATGGAACTAGAGAGAAGGTTACTCTTGCCTCATTGTCAGAGATTGCTCCAAACAGTTTGAAACAACAAAGACAGCCACACAACATATTGGCCAAAGTCAGATGTTTCCTTGCTAAGGCGTGTTGAGGTTCAGGCACTTAGACAAAGCAGCGTCCATGAAGAAATCAAGTGCATTTTTTATTCAGTGTTCTCTCTCTTTCCACTACTTATATCTACCTAAAAGTGTTATTCTAAAGGATAAATAGATGTATGTGAATTATTTGAATGTTATATCACTAAAACAATGATAGAGGCAGGATGAAGAATGTTGGCTATAAGTCAGAATACGTGATCTCTTCTGTTTAATAAACTGTATAGTTTCTACTCAGTAATTTCCCTCTATGAACCTTGTTTCTTTTCTTAAATGAAATAGCATGATCTATATATTTCACCCAACTAGACTTTGAGCTAGATCAGGATAAAGATTGTAGTTAACTGATTTTTGTACACATAGAACCTACTAAAATACACATAGGGGAGGATAAATTAGTGTTTATTTAATAGAATCCACAGGGTTGTAATGAGGCTGACTTGAGAAAATGGATGAGTGCAAATTATGAGTAATCATGATCATCATCGCTGTTATTATTAATTGCTACAGTTGTGGGATTGACTGAGAAGTATCGGGGATACCTAGAAAATTTAAATTCATTAAACATTTCTAAAATATTTGCCAACTTTCTTGTTTTGTTAGTTTATTCTGGGTAGTACAAAGTGAATCTTTATTTCTGGTGGTACGCATGTGCAAAAACTCATGATCATGGTTAGGAAGGTCAATAAATTTTATACAAGAGTCCAGCTGATAGTTGCTGAGTCCAGCATCATGACCCTACGTAAACATTTCATTACCCAAAGAGAATCAGATGTGTGTCATCACTAGGGGCAAAATAGCAAATTGGAAAATAACATTAAAATTGGAGCCAGAAGGGACTTCCCTGGTGGCACAGTGGTTAAGACTCTGCACTTCCAATGCAGGGGGCCCGGGTTCTATCCCTGGTCAGGGTACTACATCCCACATGCATGCCACAACTAAGAGTTCACATGCCACAACTAGGGAGCCCACAAGCCACAACTAAGGAGCATACGTGCTACAGTTAAAACCCGGCACAACCAAATAAATATAATTAATTAATTAATTTTTAAAAAAATTGGAGCCAGAAGATAGGAAGTATAGTCCTTGCTCTACCAACACTCACTGTGTTACCTTGTGTTATACACAGAATTATAGGATGGCTCTCAAGTTTTCCACCAGGTAGTATACACATCCTGTGTAATTCCCTCCCTCCTTGTGTGTGGGAAGGACTTGTGACTATGAGATATCATTCCCATGATTAGGTTATATTATATGGCAAAGGTGAAAGGAATTTTCAGATATAAGCAGCTGACCTTAAGTTAATCAAAGGGAGATGATTCTGGGTGGGTCTGCTCTAGTCAGTTGAGTACTTTAAATGATGGTCTAGAAGTGAAAGTGATTCAAAGCAGCAGAGATGCTCTCCTTCCCGCCTTAGGGTAGCAAAGTACCTTGTAATAGAGAGGGCCACAGGGCACATAATTGTGAGCAGACTGAGGGCTTCAGTCCTACATCCACAAGGAACTGAATTCTGCCAACAACCAGTAAACATAGAAGAGGATACGGAGATTAAGAAGACATCACAGTCCTGACTTGATTTTAGCCTGGTGAGTACTGAACAAAGGACCAGCTAACTCATGCCCAGACTTCTGAATCATGTAAGCTGTGAGATAATAAGTGTGTTCTAAGTTATACTGAGTTTGTGGTAATTTATTATGCAGCAATAGAAAACTCACATACCTTGGATAATGTGTCACCCTGGTGGCCTCACTATTAGAAGAGTCAATAAAATAAATAAGCAATAAGGATATATTGTATAGCACAGGGAAATATAGCCATTATTTTGTAATAACTTTAAATGGAGTATAATCTATAAAAATTTTGAATCACTATGTTGTAAACCTGAAACTAATATAATATTGTAAATCAACTGTACTTCAATTTAAATTAATTAATTAATTAAAGAGTCAAGAATACAACCTCTTCAAAGTTTTGAAATGTAGAAGAACTAGCCCAATGCAAAATTAACTCATCATTTGTATTCCTCAAAATTTTGCTTAATTTTTTTTTCCAGACCAACTCAACATATACTAAATTAAACTTTTCAGCTGCCTCTTCCATATTCTAATTCCCAATTGGGTTTACTACACACGACTCATCTCTTGGTTAATGGCTTCACCAACTACCCAGTGCCCAAAGCTAGAAACCTCTGAGTCATTCTTTATTCCTTCCTCTCTTGATTCTTCAACATAGGATTAGTTGTCATCTCATCTGAGAAACCCCACTTAGCTCTGGCCTCACTTGTGGTTCCCTACTATTCATCTGGACAACCTCTATGGCCTTCACACAAGACTGTCACTTCCCATTTGATCTATTTTTTCATTTCCCTAAGAGTTATCTTTATAAAAAGAAAGCTGCTTTATTCCTTCTCCAACGGAAACATGCCTAAGGGCTCCTCCACGTGGCATTTTGTGTTCCTCACCATCTGGCTCCAGCCTTCTCCTCTCTTTTCCCAACATGTTCCCTATATGCCACACTTAACTTTCCATGAATTTAATGGGTTGATTTATGTCCCTGTCCAAAAGAAGAAGCTGAAGTTCTAACCCCCAGTACCTGTGAATGTGACCTGGAAATAGGGTCTATGTTGATGTAATCAAGTTAAGGTGAGGTCATTACCACGGGCCCTAATTCAATAGGACTGGTGTCCTTGTAAGACGAGGAAAACTTGGACATAGACATACACTCAGAG
Source organism: Balaenoptera ricei (assembly GCF_028023285.1). Taxonomy (NCBI): domain Eukaryota; kingdom Metazoa; phylum Chordata; class Mammalia; order Artiodactyla; family Balaenopteridae; genus Balaenoptera; species Balaenoptera ricei. Next base: position 107,458,375 of record NC_082644.1, on the reverse strand, counting down.
TAGAATGCCACGTGAGGACAGAGATACATCAGGAGAAGAGAGAGGCAAAGATTAGAGTGATGTTGCCACAAGCCAAGGAGTGCCTGGGGCTTCCAGGGAAGAGGTGAAGAAGGAGTCTCTCCTAAGTTTTTGGAGGGAGCGTGTCTCTGACAAAACCTTAATTTTGGATTTCCAGCCTCCTGAACTATGACACAATAAATTTTTGTTGTTTTAAGCCACCCGTTTATAACAGTGTTACTGCAACCCTAGGAAATTAATCCAATCCCTTTCAATGATCCATGACTTTGAATAAACTGTTCCCTTTGTGAAGACATAGAAATTTTCTAAACATATTTCAGGATTCAGAGAAACCTTCTAGAAGAGCCTCAGACCAGGTTTGTTCTCTTTTCCTGATTTTATCAGAGCAAGTTTTCTGATCTCAGTTACAGGACTTACACTGAAGTGTTCAGTTGTGATTTTCTTGGTGGTCTCCTGCACTGGATTGAAAACTCTTGGAGGGCAGGGATTATGGCGTATAGTTCTTCAGTGTATGCTTGTTGATTAAAAAATTAAAAAATAAAATCTTTGCCAGCCTCATGTATCTAGTGAGGCCTAACTTTGGAAATAAAATATTTTATTTTTTTAATGAATTCATCCTTTAGACACCTTGTAGGGTAGGATTGCTATTCTCAATTTATAGATGAAGAATCTAAGGTTCCATAAATGCTGGTTCCACTAACCCTTTTGTTCCCAGTACATTAACAAATCTGACAGGCCTGAGGCTGGGTACCAGTCTCACCCAGATTTTACTGTGCCGCATCAATTTTTAGAGCTGAGTAAATTTTTGATGATCATGAGTTTGATCAGTAGTATAATGACCTAATATCTCACAGTCCTCAATGGCTTGTGGAGTTGAATGGTCTGTCTGGGTGCAGTTTATGGAAGAAAAAGGTGGACAAGAATGAATGCAGAGTCATTTGGCATACTGTTCAGGGTTTCCACCAGCTACAATCTCCTTGCATAACTGCCATTGTTTAAATTCAATGTATTATAAGAAACCTACATTCTCTTAGACAATGAAAAAAAAATACTTAATGGGAAATAAACTAATTTTTTAAAACATAGGTATTTATTTTCTTCTTTTTTTCTCTACTCACTCTGTCTCTCTATATCTGTCTATCTCTCTCTCTGTCACTTAACATTTCAGCCTTTACAAATCACCTAATCCAATTGAGTCCAATTTTCCAACTTGCAGGTTGGTGGTTAGGGAGCCATAATCTTTTGGAAAAAGCACCATCAGTGTGTTGAAATGGGAATATATGGCCTTCTATTGCATTCCCCTCTCAAGATAAATGGCGTTGATGGAGAGCTTTCCTTTCCTGTGTGAATGACTCCAAACCCCAAGGAGCTGAAGTGAAAGAATGAACCTGACCATGGCTTGGCCAACATTAGTCTTCTGAGTACAAGCCCAGTATGCAACAGACATCTAACAAAGATTGAATGAATTCAGGTTTTGTTTTTCGTGTATACCCTGGTATACAGGGAATGGTGGAAAATAAATTTTTGTGCTAAATAAAATTTTACTTTGACATTCAGTGTCATCATGACCACCTAGATATAATAATAATAAAAGCAACAACAATAATGGCAATATTAGAGCACTAGTTGCAACAAAAATAATAGCTAATAGTTACCAAACACATCGTTTATGGGTACTCTTTTTCTGCATAAAATGAATTTCCTAATTCCAATGTAAAATGAAAGCAGTTTTTTTCCCTTCTAATCCAGTGAACTCTTACACTGAATGTACAGGTCCTATCCTATTCTTCCCACAGCTACATTGAACTAAAGCATGCTTCGTTGTCCTCTCCCGCCACCTCGCTGGGGAGGAGAGGAGGGCTCTATGTCTAGGGTAGGATAAGGGCTACTTATTACCATTCCGAGTTTGCTGATACTGATGAGAAAAGCAGATACTACTCATCTTTCAGAGAGCTTGTGAGTTCCCTGTAAGTGTTCAGCAGGTTGTGGTCAGTCGGTCAGTATAGGCACAATTTCATCAGGCACAACAGAGGCAGAGCTGGGGTACATGCTGCTTTATTAGTCACGTTAGGCTAGGTCAGGCTGCAGTAACCAGACCCCCAAAGTTCAGTGGTTTGAAATAACACAGTTTATTCTTCAGTTCCACCATATGAACATCATACATTTGTGGAGGGTTACTGTTCAGACTTGACCAAGGCTGATGAAGTCTCCACCTTACTGAAGGTGGCAACAGCAGAAAGAAGAAAGAGATGGACAATCACACACTGGATCTTAATGCTTCTGCTCAGGATGGATACATGTCACTTGCTGACAATTTATTTGCCAAAGCCAGACAAATAGTCATAACTAACTTCAAGACAGAGAGGAGAGGTGAGCCTCTTGGGTGCTTAAAGGGGGATTTCGTGAGAATTATTGGTGAGTAGCAGTGACACCTACTACTGAAACACCAGGCTTTCAAGGAAAGCGGGCCAGAGGGAGCTGTACAGTCATGGTCTCCAGTTTATCTACCACTGTTCTGTTGTGCCCAATCTGATAAGACTTTCAGGAACAGCTTCAGCAACACTGCTCCTGTCAAGGTCACAAGCAACTTCCGCATCTCTAAATCCAACGCGCAGTCTTGGAACTCATCTCAGTGGATCTATGAGCATTGTGTGACATACTCTATTTTCTCCCAACCCCCTTATCTACTCTTTCATTCCAAGTGAGCACACTCCAGACTGTTTCTCTTACACTATGGGCTTTTTTCTTCTCACTTTCACTTGTGAGTTCTTCCTTATCTCTCTGACCTCTTAATCTTCCAGTACCCCAGGGTAATATCCTTGGTTTTCTTCTCCTCTCTATCTAAACCCACTCACTGGGTGATCACATCCAGTGTCTTGGTTTTAATTCCACCTATAGGCTGGAAATTCTCAAGGGTGTTTCCACAGCCTGTAACTTTTTCCTGGAATCAAACATTCTATAGTCAACTGTATATTTGGTATCTCTAATTCATCATGTCTAGAGCAAATCTCCTAATCTTCCAGTCCAAACATGCCTCTATTTCACTCTTTATAGAAAACTTTGTTGTCTTGAGCTTCCAAATATATCCAGACTGCATCTTACCATATCCATTGGTACCAATCTGGTTCAAGCCAACATATTTGCACTATTGCATTAGCCTCCTAAGTGGTCTCCCTATTTCTATCCTTGATTGAACTCACGCCTCTCGGTCTATTCCCTCACATTAACCAAAGGTAAAGCCCAGAATCTACAGTGTCTTCTCATCTCAGTTTTTTTTTTTTAATTAGAGTATAGTTGCTTTACAATATTGTGTTAGTTTATACTGTACAGCAAAGTGAATCAGCTATACATATACATATATCCCCTTTTTTGGATTTCCTTCTCATTTAGGTCACCACAGAGCACTGAGTAGAGTTCCCTGTGCTATACAGTAGGTTCTCATTAGTGATCTATTTTATACATAGTATCAATAGTGTATCAGTTTTGTAATTTCAAAGACAAGGACCCTAAAGTTCCATGTAACCTGGCCTCGCATTCTCTCTATGACTTTATTTCTTCCTAATCGTCTCTCTACTCACTTGACTCCAATCACGCCAGCCTCTGATTGTTTCTTTGCCCCTGCAGAAGTGCTCCAGACTGAGCCTTAGAGCCTTAGAGACTGTTTTTCCTCTTTGGAATGCCCTTTCCTGCATATATTCGTGTCCCCCTCCTTTCCTTCTCCAGGCTTTGTTCAGATGCTTTATTCTCAATATGGCCTTGCCTGACCACTCCATTTAAAAATGAAACACCTTTTCTGCCCCTGTTCATTGGACACACCTCTTTCTTGTTTTTATTTTTTTCTCTCTGAAATTTACTTATGTATTTTGTTTATTGCCAGTCTTTCCCACTAGAATTCAAGATTCCTATCTGTTTTGTTGACTTGTATATTTCTAGTACTTTGAGAAAATGCCTGAAATCGGTCAACTGACAATATTTTTTTAAATGAATGAGTGGCTGGATGGATGATAAACAAATGAATGAATGAATTAGGTTAATTTGATATGGTTTGGGCTCTTAGCAAGAAGGACCTGGGATTAAAGGACCAGTCTGCCCATGCACAAATAGTCCATCAATCTTCTTAAGTAACATCACTAAAAACCAATTTCCCTCTTATTATTCAAGCATGGCATAGGCTGTGAAATCCAAACTACTGTGCTATGGCAAAATCGCATCATATTGTGTATAATCTAGTGTCTGCAGGCTAAATATATGTTAGGGAATCATCTAATGATCACAGGGGAAAAGCTTCCTTTCAAGGTGTCATTTGATTGACCACGGATGAAGGACTATCCTGGGGACCTCTATCAATACAATCTAGTATCTTAGTATATCTAATTTACTCCTCAAAAAACCCCAAACAAGGGTTCTGGGGGAATTTTAGTTAAATCCTCTGTATGTCTCCCTTAAAAGAGCTCACTGATACTTGCCATACAATTAAAGCTGGTTTCCTCTCTTTAGAGGAAAAAAATCAGGTGAGATGAGCAAAGTATACTTATTAAGAAGGCAGAAAGATTTGTGTGTCCAAAAAGAAATAAATTGCATGTATTTAAAAACAAAGATTCTGTAATGCTTACCATGTTCCTGTGAGACCTCTGTCTCTCTAGAAATTATGCTTAGCATGTGCTGATAATATGGCTATTCGAGTAGATTAGGACTTGCTCAATGAAACTGCTGCCACAGAAGGAATATGTTAAGAGTTTTCAGAGATCCCATAAGTAACATCCTGCTATTTCCTGAGTGTGGCCACGTTAAGAAATAGACAAAGGAATCAAACAGACAGCAAAATGTTCATCTTATTAGAGATAAAGTTGTATTAGAATTGGTAACCTCATCTGCAACCACAGTTGGGTTTCCTGAGAATTTAGTCTCTAAAATGTATGTCAGCCCCTTGGAAGTTCAGCATCTACTCTATCACCCAATCTCCTATAAGTTTAGGACACAAGTGAACAAAGAAGCCTGTGTCTTGACACTCTGAAGGGAGATCCACAAAGGTTCTGAGCTGATCATGCTGAATTCCTTCTCTTAATTCTACCAATTAGGAAATCTACTTCTCTCTTGATAATGAGAGAAGAAGGGTCCAGAGAAATCAGAAACATTTCCAAATTTTGTTGCCCAGGAGAAGAAATTTTTATCTTATACAAAACGGTAAGAAATAGGGGATTTGTATTCTTCCTTAGCAAAGAAAATTAAAATTAGCTCTAATCAGAGCTCACTGTTCATTGTCTACAGAAGAGATAATAAAATAGGAGGGAAAACTTCTCAGTTTTCAATTAAGTATCCAATTGCAACAGAATCTTTGTGACTGACCACTTAACACTTTAAAAAAAGTGTGTGTATGGACAAGTGGGAATGATTGTAAGACTTGGGTTTTTAATTTTTTAAAAAGTGGTAGAGAATGAAACCACTTGAACAAATGAAGTGATATCTAGATGTTTTCTGATAGCTTAGAGTAGAGAATGAAGTGTGATTGCAAAATACTTTGTCAGTATCTGTCACTTGATGCTCCTAAAAGTAGGTCTCTTTGTTTACTATGAAGAACCAAAGTTAAGCCCAGGCCAGGTAGAATCCTGTCTTATTTTGGCAAATAGATAAGACAAGTAGATTCAAGTGTTACCCCATTTAACACATCAAGAGGCTGAAGCTGAGATTCGCTAATCTACTGAAGGACTCTCCGTGGTCTAAGAGCAGATCTAACACCCCAATCTCTAACTTTACACCCAATACCAATCTTCCAACCACTTTTTTTTTTCTTTCTTGGCTGGCCTTTCTTGCTCAAAGCCTTTCCGTTTGGTATTGAAGTGTACAGGATGAATAAATTTCCCTTGCCAATGTAATAGCAGAAAAAGACATAATGAGTTTCAATTTTATGTATATAAAACTGAAGACAGTCAACGATTTCATTCTGTTGGGTCACCAAAAGTAATGAACTATATGGTCAATTCCTTGAGATTAGGAGCTGAGCTCACAATGCCTAACACAGCATTGCTTAGAAAATAAGTCCCTAGTAAGTACTTTTGTAATGAATGAATAAAAGTCCCACCTTGGATATGACTGTGGTTTATGATGTATTGTGAGAGATTATGTGTGAAGTTTTGTGGGATGGTGGCCTTATGATCTCCATTTACTTCATCTCTTAGAACTTCTCCATTTACTCAACTCTCATTTTCCCTTGATTAAAACACGTGAACAAGTTTTAAAATTTACTTATTACTTACTTTCTACCACTAAAATTTGCCATTTATTTAACTCTCACATATTCAAACCTATTGCTCATTTGGAAAAAAATAGGGAGAAGCCCCCTGCCCCTGCTGGGATGGGCCCCTAGGATAGGCAATCAGACGGCCCCACCCATGACTTTGACTCTTCAGGGACTGATGCAAACACGCAGAGATGCAGAGATGGGAAAAGGATTATTCAGGCTGGCAGCAGCACCAAGAATCCTGTGATAGCGGTGGTGTGAGGGTCCAGTGACAAATGGCAACATCCATAATCCCCCCACTAGCTGCAGCAAGGGGCTTCTAGTGTGCACAGCCCACAGTTGTATCTCCTGCTGCCTAGCTTCTCTAGGTTTCTGCATGTTTTAGAACCCTGATTGATTAGTCTATGGTTAATTTTGTAAGCTACCCAGTATCTTTCCAATAAATTGTTTCTATCACCAAAGTATCCATTCTCTTTCAGTTGTTAGCAACCAAAAACCATGAGTAATACACAGATTAGAGCCAGGGAGTGGGTTACAGGCAATGGTCCGCAAGAAGAAAGGAGAAATTTGTGATAGATTACCTGACCTAGTTGGAGCTGAAGGCAGTAGTAATTCTGCTAGAATTCAGGAAAGGGAGTTTGGATGCCCATGGCAGGAAGCAGTGGAACAGCTAATTAAAGGATCATCTGTGTGTTCCTAGAATGAAGTACCCATTAAAAAAAAAAGTCAAAGCTTTGGGAACGGCATTGTCATGGGCGTAAAATAGTAGGAAGGACAGGAGCAGCAGAGTGACGTGTCTACTCCTAATTGCAATTTAAAACCATAAGGAAAGATAATGGAGTGCACAAATCCCTAAGTTCTTAGCTCAAAACATGGACTGAAATCTAGGGATTTTCTATGAATTAAGGAACACAAAAAAACAAAAACAAAACAAAGAAAACTTTTCTCTTCTGCAGCCATAAAACTAAAGTCAATGACAACCAAATAGCCAATGTGATGAGATGTCAAATTATAGCATCAGAATGAACATCTCTATAGTTCTCTTATGTGAAAACTAGGCATTGATTTGTTTTAAATTGTCTCTGTTCTCATTTGCTCTCTTACCTTGGACCTTCATATCTCAACTCCACCACGTGATGGGTGTGTGAATTTAAGCAAGTAACTTAGTATCCTGTTGCCTCAATTTCCTCATCTATAAAGTGGGAATGCTAATAGTATCTACCTCATGGAGGTAGAGACTTTTAAATTAGCTAATATATGTAAGGTTATTAGAACAGTGCCTGGAACATAGTAACCACTCAACAGATAGTAGCCAGAACTACAACGGCCATTGCTATTGTTATCGCATTGATGACATTATGCTAATATGATTTGCTGAGGAGAAGGTAGCAGGTACCACTTTGCCACCATAAGAGACATGCATGTCAGCAGGTGCACAATAAACTCCGAGAAAAAATGGACCTCAGCGTAGTTTCTAGAGTTCTGGGGATACCTCCTCCAGAGTAAAGATCTGGTTAGGATTCCTTGTACTTTATACCATAGAAAAAGGCAGGATGCTTCATCAACCTCTTGGGATTTTGAATTAAAAAACTGACTGCTTTTAGGTATGTTTCCCTGACTCATTTAGTAGGTGAATTAGGCTCACTTTGTGTGGTCTCTGGAAGAAGAGAAGGATGATTTGGGCCATAAGGAGAATAGCATCTTAATTGGCACTTATGACCTTGCAGCACCAGTGTTGCTACAGATAGATAGCATTGTGCCTACAGGTAGAATGATTTCTTGTTAGGATCCTGAAGATCTGCCAGAATACAAAGATAGAAAGTTACCTACGGGTAAAAGCTTATTCAACCATGTCACAGAATTTTGCCTTAGTGAAAAAGTAAAATTCTTATGTTTATCATTTATAATGAAATTTAGCCTAATCAAAAGAAAATAGCTAAATACCATCTGATGCAAGGGGGAGGTGATTTAATAACTTTTAAACTTCTGTTTGTTTTTCATTCTGCCACCCACATTTTCTCTAATACCCAAATCATTTAGCAACCCAGAGCTTTGCCAATAGCATTTTATTTTCTTGTGGAAAGATGGAAGTTGTTAAGATATCGGTTGATTTTTCTTTTGTATGTGTGTGCTTTTGGCTTTTTGGAAAGTACAGTGTATTACAGAATATATTTAATATGAAAAAAATCCACTGACCTATAAAAAAAGAGTGAGAAATGGAAGGATGATCAGCTACTTGGAAGAAAATAGCAAGTGACCTCCACTTAGTCCTCATCATGAACTTGGGAATTTTGAAGTCGGTAATGTTTTTCTTCTTAACACAGAAGATGTTTCAAAAGTGTTTTTGAGGTACCAATGTCTTCCTAGGTCTGGAGATATAAAGGGAATTGCTGAAAACTTGCCATTGAACGTTCTTCCTTTGGTTGTGCAGTTTAAAAAGAGCCCTGATGTTGGTGATGTAGACTTTGTCTAACTTCCTTTGGCCTCCCAGGGGCATTTGTTCAGCAGATCACGGCAATGGTGGGGAGAGCAAAATTCCATAAGAAAGAAAAACATTGGTACTCTTTTCAATCACTCTCCCAGCATCCTGGGCTATGTAATGTGTGTAATTTTCTGTAAAGTCTATTTTTTTTCGCTGTTTCAATATAAATTGCAAGGTGGTTAGGTAACCCAAAAGTTATAAAATCTAAATTCTTCCAGAGAAGTCTCCAAACCAGACAAGGTAATTATAGACTTTTGATTTTTGTATTTTTTAAGTTGTGTACTTAAAAATCAATTGATGAAAGTAATGTTTCTATTACACATTAACCATAGTAGAGAATAATGCTAACAGAAATGTCTTTTAAGTGTTGCCATGTCAAGTATTTTGCTAGCACTTTACGTTTGTGAGCATATTCCTTTTTTTTTTTAATAAATTTATTTATTTTATTTATTTATTTTTGGCTGCATTTGGGTCTTCGTTGCTGCGCGCGGGCTTTCTCTAGTTGTGGCGAGCAGGGGCTACTCTTCGCTGTGGTGTGCAGGCTTCTCATTGCGGTGGCTTCTCTTGTTGTGGAGCACGGGCTCTAGGCACATGGTCTTCAGTAGCTGTGGCTCACGGGCTCTAGAGCACAGGCTCAGTAGTTGTGGCACACAGGCTTAGTTGCTCCGCAGCATGTGGGATCTTCCCAGACCAGGGCTCGAACCCGTGTCCCTTGCATTGGCAGGTGGATTTTTAACCACTGCACCACCAGGGAAGCCCAAGCATATTCCTTTAATACAGGTGTTTTTGTCCCATTTCACAGATATGGGGTTGCTCTCCACCACCACCAAAAATGCCTCTCTTTCTTGGAGCAGTACTTAAATCTTATGCTTACTTCATACTTCAGCCCAAATGCCCCCCTTCCCACCCCCATTCACCTTCCTTAACTTACTCAATAACAATTTTTTGCAACAAACATTTATTGAGCACTTTTTATATGGCAGGCACTTTGCAAGGCAGACAGTATACTTGTGGGTGAAAAAAATTATCTTCCTAACCATGAAGTGCTTATAATTAATGCAGTGGACAAACACAAAAGTAAGCAAGCAAATGAATAAACAATTAAAATGACAATAAAGGGAATAAATTGTATCCAGTGGTCAAAGAAGGTGGCTGAGGAGATGAACTCCCCCTCCACTTATCATGACTATTTGGGACTTCTGGCAAATCAGTAAAAGCTATCCCTTGTTCAAGGTCTTTATTGACAAATACCATCTAATAATTATAATAAATATACAAATCAACAGTGACTAGCAATGTAAGCAGCACCCCCTAGGATCTGTAGTATAGAACCTACAAAACTCTATGTGCAAGCCTTGAGGGGATGGCAAATAAAACAAGGTGTCAAGGATGGGAGTGTGTCAGTCACTCAGAGAAGGCAGAGGAAGAATGTTCTGGATGGAAGAAAAAGCAGGTATGGCAACTTTGAGATAGGGAAGAACATATGCGTTTGAGAAACTGAAAACAGGTCAGTGTTAATAAGGAATAATAAATTGGAAAGAAATGATATTGGGGAAATAGGCAGGGCTAAATAAGAAACCGGGGCTTTACTTGAACTGCAGTGGTGCTTCACTGAGAGATTTTAAGCCAAGAACTGACATAATCAAATTTGGGTTTTGACTGGGGTGAATAAGTGGGAGCAAGATGAGAAATGGGACCAAGCAAGGGCCATATTGCCGTAGTCTGGTCACAAGGTAAGAGTGGTCTGGGTTAAATCTGGGCTCAACATAAGGGTACCTACTTGTCCGTCTCTACTCTCAAGGTAGGATCTCTAAGTTGTCAGGGACTGTATCGTACATACAAGACCTTCATCAGCTTTGGAACACCGGAGGTGTGAAATAAATACAAGAATAGGGAAGGAAGGACCTGACATGTCATCTCCTCTGGGCCACAGGTTAAGTTCCCCTGGAGCAGGCATTGAGATGGGGTCTTATACTAGGAATCAACACCTATGAAAGGAGGGGAGGAAAGCCAGAGGGGGCAGAGGGAAAAGGCAAGCTGCCACGCGAGCCCAACAAAACCCCAGCCCATTCCTTGAGAAGCGCTGTCACCTAACTACCTGAAGGAATAGAATAAGCAAAGGCACAGAGTCATGAAGGAAACATTCCTGTCTCTGGACCTTACACAATGTGATCATCTCTCCAGGTGCTTAGAAAAAGCATGGGCCACTGAAATAGATATAAGTCAAAATCCAGAATAATTATTAGAATGGGATTTGGCAATGGAAAATTGTGATCTCTCACCAGAGACTTCATTACATGAGTTCCCTGCTCTCAGCTTCCTCGTATGCAAAACTAGAGACTTGAAACAGATGGTCTTAAATGACCCGCCCGATTCTGAAATTCTGTGATTCTGAGTAAGAAAACCCAGTTCAGGAAACCCATTACAGCTGTCACTGTCCTGTTCCATTAGTCCAAATGCATCTAGACTCATCAAAATGGGTTTTGACTTGCAGGGACAAAATGTCTTCATTTAGAAGAGACGGGAAAGGCAGCCTTGCAAATTACACCATTTCTCCCACCTCCATTATGCTCCGAGCACCCGGCCAGTGCTGTTACAACCCAACAGCACGCGGCCAATTGGAGCAGAAAAGACAATAACCTTAATGGGAAGGAACTGGGAGCTGGGAGACGCCACAGATTGCATTAGGAGAAATGAAATAATATTTAATTTCCCTGGTCATAAATAATCTGTCTGCCCACATTATGAGCATATCAGAGTTGACAGGAAAAATATTCACCAACATGGGAAAAAAGGTCATTATTTTTTCATTATTAGTGGGTAATGAAGGTGTGGGTCTTTTTTTCTCTCTCTCTCTCTTCTGACAAATGGAACTGCAGTAGCAGAGGAGCTCAGAGTAGCTGGTAATCCTCACAATTTGTCAGCAACAGGCAGTAACAATGATTGCAAGGATGCCTCATTCATATTGGGAAGGTTGTTTATAGGCTTCAAAGTGCTCCTCCATTTATTCCCTCAGAAGCACCTCACTATGTGAAAAGGTATTGTCATTTTAGAGACAAGGGCACTGAAGCTCAATGATTAAATCAATATGTTGGCGGGTTACCCAAAAAAGCAGTGACTTGAAAACTTCAGACTTTTTCTCAGTGCTTTCAAGTTTGGCTATAACAGCAAACAACATGTACTATTTATTTTTAACATAATGCTTTTTTACTTAAAGAAATTTATTTTAAAGGATACTTTAAATAGCACCATCATAAATGGAAGGTCCAAATCCCTTGCCTAAAATAGAAGTAGTATAATAGTCCTCATTATTCATGGTAGTAATATTGTACAGTCTCCACAAACACAGATTAGCAAATGTTGAACCATTGCACCTAAGGGGAATACAGGGTTATGTTTCTGAGAACCTCTGGTCACACATCAACCAAGCAGTGCATAACCTTCGTATCTGTGAGTTTCTGCTTAAAGACACCTTATGTAATATATACTTGATTTAACATACATTATTGATTCATTACTATTGAATTCACAGCTAACAACACTGTAACTCATGTCTGAATGAAGCTTATCTAACACTTGCATTTTCCTAGGACACATTCTTGTGCCTTAGGAACACTAGATAGCACTTCAGCACTATGCTTAGGGGCCATTATAAACAGAAAAATCACTAACAAAAAACCCCCCACAAGAATGAGAAAAATGTGGCACTAAATAGACCATGATAAAGAACACTTGTTTGCAGTATGAGATCTGAGACAAGAAGGCAGAGTGTCACCTTGTTCAACCTTAGCTGAGAACATCCACGTGGGGTGACTCAGTTTTTTCCACCCCTCTGCACGTGTCCACAAATGACAGCAAAAATGCTGCAAGTATTGATTTTGGGGTTGCAAACACATTTTAGTGAGTAGGTGAATTCATAAATGTGAATTCTGCAAATAATGACGACCAACTATTGCTTTAACATTAAATCCAATGAAAACAGCTACATTTGATTGCATCTCAGGTAGATATTCTTTTTGGTCCTAGACTCTCAGTATGAGGTTTGCTTTTCCTTTGTTAAAAAAAAGGAGGGTGCAATCAGGTGTTCAAGACCTATTAACCCCAAAATGGTAGTTTCTCCTTGACTTCATCTGAAGGATTGGAAGAGAATTAAAATGAAAATAATTTTCTCATCATGCGATTCATTTTTTCTTAGGGCTGGGTTTAGGTACCACGTGTAATCATATTGAGAACATTTTCAATCATCCTAAGTATTACCTACAAACATTTAGAAGACACCCAAGGTACAAATTCACCTTTTGGGAAGCACTGTGTTAGAATATGAAAATCACCCAGATGTCCTGACCCTCAGCTTTCCTCGCAATATAGTGGTAGGAAAAACAGCCTCAACAGTCTCTAGCCCAGGAGGACGAAGCCAACTCACCTATAAGGACAGCTCATTGGACTGCTGAGTTTGCTTTGCATTCTACATAGTTTCTGAGAGAAACTCTACTTATGAGATGTGCAGAAGACTGAAGCAAATCATTGGAGTTCCACAGATTGACCCTGTCTCCCCTATATGTCTACAAATTTTTTCATTGCTTCAAAAAATCCAGAGAGAGAAACATTGCTCCCCTTTCAAAATGTGCTTCAGAGTCATTTCATTCCCTTGTTCTCTTTGGCTGAGTTTAACAGGTAAGTCTGAACTCAGAGGGAAAAAGCCATCCTTTACTATCAACGTCTCTGTTGGTGCGACGGGACCTTCTCTGGACTTGATTCTTGTATCAGAGCCCAGGCATAGGTTTTCCTTTCTCTTAGACAGATTTACCCAAAACTGCTTGATGTTAGCAACTTGTATAACACACATAGCAAATACTTATTACATTTGTATAGACAGTACGAATGAACGAGAAAATGAGATTTGAAGTGTTAGTTATAATAAACAGAGCCACACTGTCTTATTGACTTTTTATGATCAACATTGCTGGTGTGGAAAAAAAGAAAATTAACTAAAGCTTAAACAAATGGATTCCAGGTTCAGATTTGCCAAGTATTGAGGGTCCAAGCAAGTCACTTTGCCTCATAACCGTGGACTTTTCCAGTCCTATGTGCCAAGTCAGAGTGGTTCACTGCAGACATCCAGGTTTGTTAAGGTATCTGGTTCTGCCAATTATCACATGGGTGGCAAAGAGAAATGCCTTCATTTCTCTTTGTTTTGTATTTATAAAATAAGAAGAATAATAATGACTTTAGAGGATCATTGTACTAAATGAATTTTTTTAGGTCCAGTGAGAGCACAGGGCACCTAGGAAACCATTATTCCATGAGAGATTCCTTTTAATCTAAGCCTCAGATATATTATTATTATTAATAAGAAAAAGAAAATTTTCACATTTGAAAAAAACTGGTATAATAAAATGATAAGGAACAAAGCTATAGCAGCAGACAGGCTTGGGTTCCAATTCCTCTTCTGCTACCTATTATCCTTGAACTTGAGGAAACTATATAAACCTCTCCAAATCTCAGGTTCCCCTTTCCATTTATAAAATGATTACAACATAGACTTCCCAAGAAGTTGTGAGGATTAAAGTACACAGTGCCTGGAACTGTGTGAGGGATCATTAAATGGTATGTTTTTGTTTTACTTATTTATTTAATTTATTATGTTTCTCTTAGGGTTTGAGGGATGTGATATCAAGCAATCTTAATCTAGAGAAATACTGCATGCTTTGTGAAGTCTTAAGAGCACCAACTGTTAAAACAAGCTAAAACTTGGCAGTCAGAGAATCAGAAACCCTTCGTGTTGAAAAGGACCTTGGTGATCATCTATCCCATTCTGTATTGTGCATCAATGACCATAAAGACACTCCAGGTGAATATTTGCCTTGCTTCTGTTTCAATGCCTCCAATCAATCGGGAAGACACTACTCTAGTGAGGCAGCCCATCCAATTGTCTTGAATCTTCATTTGTGAAGAAGTTCATAATTATATCAGGGGAATTCGGTCACCATATCACTTTCACCCATAGGTCCTGGTTCTCCTGCTAGATACAAACAGCACCTCTAAATACTATGAAAGGACTTGAAGACTCTTGCCCTATCCTGTGGCAGTTATGAGTTAGGGGCTAGGAGTTTGGTCCAAGGGACATTGGTTAAAACAAATGCATCCTCTAATCTCTGTGTGATGTAAAAACTAGTTAGCTCACTCAGTTTTATCAGTTTTACAACAGGGATATGCATACGTGTGTACACACACACACACACACACACACACACACACACACCCCTCAGGCCAAGTTGTGAGATTTAAATGAAATAGCAAAAAGTTCCTAACACAGTGCCTGGGACAAAACAAGCATTTACTGCTTTCAACAGAGTGTGCTGCTTTTCACACTGCAGTTCTCCAGGGATTGCTTTAACAGCTTTAAATACTTCTGCTTTCATCTCACCTCTGGGGCCTGAAGATCATTCTCAAGGTGAGAAGAGGGTGGACTAGGGAGTGGAAATGTGTCCCCAGGTCAGTAGGAAGTACTGTCTCTTCCTGGAGGCAAGTAGCTCTCACAGGTGTGGCTCCAATGACTGGCGTCTACTACCAACTCACTGACCCTCACTGCCTCTGGCCTTTATGCCTGAACAACCCACAGTACCCTTATCCCAAGGGGAGGAGGCACCAGACAACGAGACTTCTGGTCATGTCTTTTTCCTCTCTGATATCCCCCTTGAGACCCTCCATCCACGGCCTCTGGATGCCTCTAATGCCTCTGCGTCTCCTCTCCATCAGCAATCCTGCCCCAAGTAAAGCATCATTGGCTTGCCCTCCAGATTGTCTAACAGCTGCTCCTAATAAGTACCCAAGCAGCTGAATTTCTGTAGGAAATGAAGCACAGCCAGGGGCTGGCTGTGGTTACTAGAGAAAGATAAAGACACTCACAAAATCCTTCAGTGGAAACTCTGAGGGAGAATTCTGGAGTTCAGCAGGGGAGGGAAGGCAACAGGATAAAGGAATGGAGGTCAGATTCAAGGAGTAAAAGATCAGAGACCTATATGGTAATGTTGAAACATTCTGAACATCAGATTAAAGAAAATACAGATTTGTGGATTTCAAAACAAAGGAAAATTATCATGGATAAAGAGCGATATTACATAATGATAAAGAAGTCAATTCCTCAAGAAGAAATAACAATCCTAAAAGTGTATGCACCTAACAACAGAGCCAAGTACAAATAAGAGTCAAAATACATGAGGCAAATACTGATATAATTGAAAGGAATAAGAGACATATCCACTATTATTATTGAAAAATTCAGTACTGAAAATTCAATACTGATTTTTTTTAGTAATTGGTAGATCAAGTAGGTAGAAAATCAGTAAGGATATAGTTGACCTGGACAGCAATATCCATCAACTTTATCTAACTGACATTTATAGAATATTCTTTTAACAACAGCAGACTACATATTCTTCTCAAGCTCACAAGGAATATTCACCGAGATAGACCACATTCTAGGCCATAAAACACACATCAAGCAATTTTTTTTGCTTTTATTATATGATTCCATTTATATTGAATTCTTTTACATGCAAATTAATTTATACTGCCAGAAATTTAATCAGTAGTTGTTCAGAGAAGAAGGTATTACAAAGAGGCATGAAGAAACTTTTGGGGAGAAGAGAGATATGCACACTATCTTGATTGTGGTGATGGTTTCACAGGTATATGCTTATGTCTAAATTTTCAGAACAAACCATTTAACTATTTGCAATTTTATTTTATGTAATTATATATCAATAAACATGCAATAATTTTTTGAAAATACAAATTTAAAGTTTAACAAGTTTTTCTTTGTGGGAATTTTTAGAACTTATATGTTTTGGAAATGCTATGTATTTTTAGAGTTGATATGTATCAATATGAATAGCAACTCTTTAAGCAGATGACTATTACATAGATTATTTTCCAAACAATATTGAAATTATTTTTTTTTTCATGAAATGTTTCACCAGACTGCATCCTTGGAACTGTGGAAAACACTACATAGCAATGGTACCAAATATCACTATTAGTCTTCTAGTGCCATATAGCGGCTAAAACGGACACCAAGGGATGATCGACCCTGCACCACATCCCATTCGACAGTGCAGTGGAAAGGGAGAAATTGACCTGACTAGAGATTACATTTTTAGCTCCCTTAGTTGGAGTCATAGTACAAGTTCTTGCAATTGGTGTGTAAGCAGAAGAGATGTGTATCTTATCCATGAAAAAGTGGTTAATAAGTATCCTTTCTCCACGTTTTCTTTCCCAATCTCTTGGCTGAAAGAGAAGGCCTCTGGGACCCTAGAATATGACAAAGTCTTAATCTCTGAATTGTAAGTCTTAACTTGAGTGAGAAATAAATTCTCTAAAGATTTGGAGTTAGTTACAGCTATGAATACTACCATAAACAATATAAACGTTTGATCAGTGAAATTATGTAGTGCTCACTGCTCAACTTCTCTTGATCCTTGGAGAATTTCGTAAAGGCTCTGTTACCAAAAACTGCTATGCAAGATACTTTTCACTCTGCATACTTTGTGTACCTTATTTTCCTCAGTATTCAATATCAGAGTTTAAAAGATAAAAAATGTGATATGCATCCCCCAATAAGCTTTGCTAGCTTAAATTCAAATCAAATAATTCCTTTATTTATAGCCATCATGAAAAGATAAATTGAACTCAAATCCAGCTTGATTCTGTCATTATTTTTGACATTGATTTTATACCTTTCATCAAATGCCCCTCAAAGCTATCTAGACTAAGATATACCTTTAAACAAATACACATTGTGCAAGACATCCATTACAATAATATTCCAGTTAGCAACATAAATGTTAATCTATGTTTTAATATGGTCCTGAATATTTTCCTGGAAAAAGTTTTTTACTTTGCATTATGGAATAACTCAGTTCACCGTTAATGAAAGTTTGATAATTGCTGACTCAATATTTGTTTCTGTAATTGTTAGGAGACTTAATGTTCATAATAAGGTTTTAGGAATTATATATTTGTAAATATAAATAAATGTGCCATTCATAAATTTGAATTCTTATACTCCAAGTTCTCACCATACTATACAACTTGAACTCTAAGGCCAAATTTCTATTAATTTTCAAAGAAAACACATTTTAATTTTGCTTTTGGTAAATGTAATATTGTAAGTTCATATTCTGAAGCCCAAATTAAAACCGACACATATAGAAATAATTTCGAAAGGGACTATTCTTTTTTTTTTTTTTTCCCATCTTGCCACTAGGTTCTTCATGACCTTTTTTTTCCCCCTCCCTTAGATTCCATATATATGTGTTAGCATACTGTATTTGTTTTTCTCTTTCTGACTTACTTCACTCTGTATGACAGACTCTAACTCCATCCACCTCACTACAAATAACTCCATTTCGTTTCTTTTTATGGCTGAGTAATATTCCATTGTATATATGTGCCACATCTTCTTTATCCATTCATCTGATGATGGACATTTAGGTTGCTTCCATGTCCTGGCTATTGTTAATAGAGCTGCAATGAACATTTTGGTACATGACTCTTTTTGAATTATGGTTTTCTCAGGGTATATGCCCAGTAGTGGGATTGCTGGGTCGTATGGTAGTTCTATTTGTAGTTTTTTAAGGAACCTCCATACTGTTCTCCATAGTGGCTGTATCAATTTACATTCCCACCAACAGTGCAAGAGGATTCCCTTTTCTCCACACCCTCTCCAGCATTTATTGTTTCTAGATTTTTTGATCATGGCCATTCAAAAGGGACTATTCTTTTTAAAAATTCATACTTGCTTTAAAGATATCAGACAGAGTTCAATTGTTAAAAAAGACATATAGGATCTAAAATGACAATGCTTAAAAATCTGATGTTATTGCAGGAAAAAGGCACAATGTAGCAAAGACCAAAGGCTGCCTCACAGCAAAGGATTCAGAGGCCACAGTTGAGTTCCTGTCACCCTCCTTCTGTAAGGGCTATGCTCAGGCAAGATTCCCATTTTGGATCAGAAACCACCACCAAGTGTATGCACTGAACACCTCAGAATCAAGATGCCCAACATGGAGTATTTGATGTTTATCTGATACATGAATACTCTTAAGGAGCCTCATTTACATTGTTCTCAGATCTCCCCTTCTGTTTATTTCAACCCAATCAAAATTCCAAAAGACACACTCAGTATAACCTACAATTGAAAGCAGAGAACTTTAACAGATCTCTCTTCATGGTGCAAACATTATGCCGATATATTGTTATAGGAAAACCAACACAATAATGGACTTAAACGCTTGACTTTCTTGTAGGGTAAATTCTAGATTCTTTAAATTGGTAAATCAGTCCATTCACAGTCTGAATCCAGTCTTTTTTTCTACAAATGCAAATTCAGATCCAAACAAATTAAAATTTTCATCACTGTATTATCAAATTTGTAATTCAGCCAAAAAAACTTTTTCTTCTTCACATGAGCCACACAGAGGATTGTTCACCTCATGGACTCCTACTCACTCTTTATACAGCAGGTTCTTACTAGTCGTCAATATTATACACATCAGCGTATACATGTCAATCCCAATCGCCCAATTCATCACATCACCACCCCCACCCCCCTGTGGATTTCCCCCCGTGGTGTCCATACGTTTGTTCTCTACATCTGTGTCTCAGCTTCTGCCCTGCAAACCGGTTCATCTGTACCGTTTTTCTAGGTTCCACATACATGCGTTAATATACGATATTTGTTTTTCTCTTTCTGACTTACTTCACTCTGTATGACAGTCTCTAGATCCATCCACGTCTCAACAAATGACTCAATTTCGTTCCTTCTTATGGCTGAGTAATATTCCATTGTATATATGTACCACATCTTCTTTATCCATTCGTCTGTCGATGGGCATTTAGGTTGCTTCCATGACCTGGCTATTGTAAATAGTGCTGCAATGAACATTGGGGTGCATGTGTGTTTTTGAATTATGGTTTTCTCTGGGTTATGCCCAGTAGTGGGATTGCTGGATCATATGGTATTTCTATTTGTAGTTTTTTAAGGAACCTCCATACTGTTCTCCATAGTGGCTGTATCAATTTACATTCCCACCAACAGTGCAAGAGGGTTCCCTTGTCTCCACATCCTCTCCAGCATTTGTTGTTTGTAGATTTTCTGATGATGCCCATTCTAACTGGTGTGAGGTGATATCTCATTGTACTTTTGATTTGCATTTCTCTAATAATTAGTGATGTTGAGCAGCTTTTCATGTGCTTCTTGGTCATTTGTATGTCTTCTTTGGAGAAACGTCGATTTAGGCCTTCTGCCCAATTTTGGATTGCGTTGTTTGTTTTTTTAATATTGAGCTGCATGAGCTGTTTATATATTTTGGAGATTAATCCTTTGTCCATTGATTCGTTTGCAAATACTTTCTCCCATTCTGAGGGTTGTCTTTTCGTCTTGTTTATGGTTTCCTTTGCTGTGAAAAAGCTTTTGTTTCATTAGGTCCCATTTGTTTATTTTTGTTTTTATTTCCATTACTCTAGGAGGTGGATCAAAAAAGATCTTCCTATGATTTATGTGAAACAGTTTTCTTCCTATGTTTTCCTGTAAGAGTTTTATAGTGTCTGGTCTTACATTTAGGTCTCTAATCCATTTGGAGTTTATTTTTGTGTATGGTGTTAGGGAGTGTTCTAATTTCATTCTTTTACATGTAGCTGTCCAGTTTTCCCAGCACCACTTATTGAAGAGACTGTCTTTTCTCCATTGTATATCCTTGCCTCCTTTGTCATTGATTAGTTGACCATAGGTGCGTGGGTTTATCTCTGGGCTTTCTATCTTGTTCCATTGATCTGTTTCTGTTTTTGTGCCAGTACCATATTGTCTTGATTACTGTAGCTCTGTAGTATAGTCTGAACTCAGGGAGTCTGATTCCTCCAGCTCCGTTTTTTTCCCTCAAGACTGCTTTGGCTATTCGGGGTCTTTTGTGTCTCCATAGAAATTTTAAGACTTTTTGTCTAGTTCGGTAAAAAATGCCATTGGTAATTTGATAGGGATTGCATTGAATCTGTAGATTGCTTTGGGTAGTAGAGTCATTTTCACAATATTGATTCTACCAATCCAAGAACATGGTATATCTCTCCATCTGTTGGTATCATCTTTAATTTCTTTCATCAGTGTCTTACAGTTTTCTGCATACAGGTCTTTTGTCTCCCTAGGTAGGTTTATTCCTAGGTATTTTATTCTTTTTGTTGCAGTGGTAAATGGGAGTGTTTCCTTAATTTCTCTTTCAGATTTTTCATCATTAGTGTATAGGAATGCAAGAGATTTCTGTGCATTAATTTTGTATCCTGCAACATTACCAAATTCATTGATTAGCTCTAGTAGTTTTCTGGTGGCATCTTTAGGATTCTCTATGTATAGTATCATGGTATCTGCAAACAGTGACAGTTTTACTTCTTCTTTTCCAATTTGTATTCCTTTTATTTCTTTTTCTTCTCTGATTGCCATGGCTAGGACTTCCAAAACTATGTTGAATAATAGTGGTGAGAGTGAACATCCTTGTCTTGTTCCTGATCTTAGAGGAAATGCTTTCAGTTTTTCACCATTGAGAATGATGTTTGCTGTGGGTTTGTCATATATTGCCTTTATTATGTTGAGGTAGGTTCCCTCTATGCCCAAGATAGACCACATTCTAGGCCATACAACACACATCAAACAATTTTTTTAAGAATAGAAACCATACAAAGCATGCTCTCAGATGACAATGGAGTTAAATAAAAAAATCAGTAACTGAAAGACAGATGAGATATGCCCAGATATTTTGAGTTTAAACAGCATTCTTCTACATAGTACATTGGTCAAAGTCACAGGAGAAAATTTAAAACATATTTTGAACTAAATAAAAATGGAAATACAACCGATTAAAATTTGTGGGATACAGTGAAAACCATGTTAAGAGTGAAATTTCTAGCACTAAATATATATTTTAGAAAAGAAGAAAGGTGTAAGATCATTAACACAGCTTCCACCTCAGAAAAGTAGAGAAGAGCAAAGTAAGTCTAAAACAAGAAGAATAAAGTAATGAATAAAAACCAGAGCAGAAATCTATGAATTTAAAAACAGGAAAACAATAGAGAAAATCAATGCAACCAAAAACTATCTATTTGAAAAGGTCAACAAAACTGATAAAAATCTGGACAGGCTAACTCTGAAAAAAGAAGGCACAAATTATGAAGAGATCAGAAATATAAGTGGAGTACTGATCTCTTGTACTACTGATACCTTGGACATTGAAAGAATAATAAAGGAATTGAAAAACCATATGCCCACAAATTTGGGCATAGATGAAATTGACCATGTCCTTGAAAGACTCAAAATACCAAAACTCTTTTTTTTTTTTAAATTGAGGTAACATTGATTTACAACATTATATAAGTTTCACATGTACAACATTTTATTTCTACTTCTGTATACCCTACCACAGGCTCATCACCAAAATTTTATTTCCAATCAATCACCATATGTTTGATTCCCCTTTATCAATTTGCCCTCCCCCCTACTCCTTCCCCTCTGGTAACCACTACTCTGTTCTCTGTATCTACATGTTTGTTTTCATTTGATTAAAGAAAGATTAATAATATGAATATAACTACATATATTTAAAAATTCAATCAATAATTAATAGATATTCAAAAAACATCACCAGTCCAAGCTGGTTTTACAGATGAATTCTACCAAACATTAATACAGACACACACACACACACACAAAATCTCTTGTCGAAAATAGAAGCAGAGGGAACATTTTTTAACTCATTCTATGAGATTAGCATTATCCTAATAAGAAAACCAGGTAAGACATTATAAGAAAGAAAAACTACAGTACAATATCCCTCATGAACATAAATGAAAAAATCCTCAACAAAAAACACCGAACAAAATGGAGCAATGTATATGAAAACTGAAATTATACCACCACATAGGATTTATCCCAGGTATGCAAGGCTGGTCCCAAAACCAATCAATGTAATCCACTAATCAGCAAGCAAAGAAGAAAAGTCACATGACTGCATTGATTAATGCAGAAAAATCACCTGACAAAATCCAAAACCTCATGATGGTAAAAACCCTCCGCAAACTGAGATTATCATAGAAGGGAGATTCTTCAACTCGATAAAGAATATCTACAGAAACAAAACAAAACAAAACAAAACAGCCAAGGCTCAAATCATACTAAATGATCAAAAACTGAACACTTTCCCCTAAGATCAGAACAAAGCAAGGATGTTGTCATATTTAGTGCAAGTACCACTATATCCCAAAATATAGTTCATCTGTTGGCCTTGTCTGTGGTATCAGTTTTTCAATGAAAATCTATAATTTTGATATAAGATTTCATACTTTTTCCCAAAGCCTTATAGTTTATATATTTGGGGTCATATTTCTGCCACAAGGTCATAATTCTCTGCTACTGTGACCTATTGGTTATACAATATTTTTTCTTTTATATATAAGTCCTTGATCCATCCTGTGAAAGGCAGAACTTTAACATTATTTTTCCCCATACAGTGATCCAGTTTTCCCAGGACCATCTATTAAATAATTTGTTTTTTCTTCACTGGTTTGTAGTACTATCTCCATCATATACTAAGTTGCTACATATAGATGGGACAGGTTTTAAACTCTTTACGCACTTTATCAAGAATCTTTGAATTATTTCCCTTTAGTCTGTTTGACCATTGCTATTTAAATCCATCACTTTTATTACTATGATTTTGTCTTCATGTCTGATAAGAATAACCCCCCCTTTGCTCTTTTGCAAAATTCACTTAGGTCTCTGTGAGATTTTTATTTTCCCGTGTGCATTTTAGAAAATTTGTCAGCCTACAAAAATGTTAAATGTTAAACTTTCCAGGTGTTTCAGGATTGAAGACAACTTTGCAAATGCCATTCAGCATCTCAAGTGCTTGGCAAAACGGGATATCATGTAAGAGGCACTTGCCATGGTCCAGACACTGTGCAAAATGCTTTTCATGCTTTATTGCATGTATTTTTCACAGAAACTCCATGATGACTGTATGCTATTAGCCTGGTTTTATCAAGGACATATAGAAAAGTTAAGGGACTTTGCCAAGGTCACCTTATTAGAAAGCATCACACTTGGGATTCAACCCAGTCAGTTCAACTTTATTTAGAGCAAGCTCTTAGCCATATATTGTTTTGTAGGTAATTAAACCTTAATTGGAACTTGAAACCCTGTAGAGTAGGGTCCATTTCCTCCAGGAAGCGAGTCATCAACACTTCCACATTCTTTTATCCCTAATGGAAGCCACAGGTTCCTTCTTGGGACTCACCTGACTCTTTATCTATATTGCTCTCTGGTGGAATAAAAGTCGAAAATCTCTTTGGGGCCATTTATTCACAGAATGAAGTGTGGAAATGCTTATTTACATGAGAGCTTTGGGATAAATAGGATAGATAAGATAAACCCCCCTAGAGTTGGGTCAGCTCTGCTTGAGTTTGATATGTAATTTACTGGGAGGAGTATTAACATTTAAACTGCATAGGTAGTGAGAGTGTTAGAGGGAAGAAGAAACGATTGTCCCAAGCAAAATAGTTTATTCATCATTAGGAATTTGATCATTGCTAGTTATAGATGTGCTCCTCTGTACCCTATCCCTAGCCCAGGGAGGACAACCACTTATCCTCCTAAATCCCACACCTGCTTGAATGTTTGACTTCAGATGACACCATTGTGTCCAAATGGGGATATTACTCTTGCGTCCCATTCCCTTTTCCTAGTCTCTGTGGAGCTACACTATAGACTTTGGCCTGGTAGCAATAATAGTTGACATGCTCATTAATTAAAAATTAGTCTTTCATTTCTATAACATCCAGTGTCAACAAAGTATTTCATTATTTTCACTAAGCTCTCAAAGGAAAAATAAAAAGATTAAGTGGCTAAAGTTAGGACACATAAAGTCTTAAATGGTCTCATTTCAGCAGCCCACCAATTCATGTGTTGACTCCTAACATAATAAAACATATGTTTATTTGTGTCCAAGTCTTATCTTCTCCAAGACTGTGAGCTGCATCTGTGCCTGTTGAGGTTTGTCTCCACTTTGTACATGATCATTTAGCTCTAATTCAGCCTTCCTGACATCTCAAGAGGAATACAAATGAAATGAGAAATTTTTCATTAACTATCATAACATCAATATTAATATTATAAAATAAACTAATTAATATTATAATAGTAATAGAATAAATAGAATAAAATGTTAAGTGAAATGAGTAGGATGTAAACCTGTAATAAAATAAAATAAAATAACTGTGTGTCTATATATGTGTGTATATATATATGTATTTCTAAAATATGACTAACTATATAGCAAAAAGTCCAGATAGAAATACTTCAAAATAAAATAAAATAGTGGCTCTTTCTGGTGAGTAAAGTCATAGTGACTTTAACTTATTTTTTATGCTTTTCTTTATTTTCCAAAATTTGTACGTTGAACATTGAGGTAGAAATGGTCAGCTGTTCACCAAAATATATGCTCTCCTTCCAGAGTGCAGAGTTTGCTAAGAAAAGGCTACTGAACAGGAATTACAGTTTTGAAGCCCTGTGTGTCTGGGTAGGACCATATAACTCCCTGCTTGCTTATGGACTTCAAGAGGATGGGACACATGTCACATGAGTCCCAAGGTAGAGAAGCAGGTATGAATTTTCCATGCATTATTTCCCTCAGAGGGGATTCTGAGGTCCTAAAAGATGTCAGAGACACACAAGGAAAAGAACCATGTCTCTAAATTACCACCTGCCTGCCAAACAGGAACATGTTTGCAGATTATCTAGGCAAAAAATAAGCTTCTATTGTTAATCATCTTCCTTTCCCTGAATTCTCCTAAGAAAATAACCTTTAAAAAAAAAAAGATTTCCAGACAGGTAGTTTTTAGGGAGTTGATCCAGGGAGCAAGAGTGAGAGGTTAGTGAAGTGAGTCAGAGAAAGAGGAAAAGGGAATACAAAGATGCATTATTGATTCGCCCATCATGGCAGACAGCTGGTGCTTCATTCCACCAGGCCTTCTGAGAAAGCTTATGTTACTACATTCATCTCAGAATTATCTACCTATGGTAGAGGAGGAGGCCTTTCTATATCTTTTCCCAGCTCCCACTGGTCAAGAGTTGATCTTTGGGCATTAACTCTGGTTTCCAGCTTGCATAAGATGGCATGCAAAATATTTCATGTAGGTGTCCCTTGATGTGTAGTCACAGAAGCCCTGGGGCAAAAAGATAGAGGTGCCTAATGCATGTCTGGGACAAGAAACTGCTAGGTTACATCTGAATTAAGCCATTCACCACTGACATGCTGGTGTAAGAGGTGAGGTCCAAAGGATTTGCAGTGATGTACAAGAGGTGTTTGGTAGTTAGTGAAAATGTGTGATAGTATCTAACCTGAATAAGCATATATTAACATTGTAATCAGAGAACCTCACACACACACACACACACACACACACTTTTGTTTGGTTTTGTAAAGTAGCTCATTATCCCTATGACACTTAACTCTTTTGGTTCACGTTAGAAGCACAGTCGTCAAGCAAGACATGCTTGGCATCTCAGACTCTTGCTTCCTTCCTTTCTCAACTCTTCAGCCACCAAACCAGTCAATTTCACCTCCTAAACAATATTTGGAATGGCCCTGCTTCCACATCAGTTGCTCCTGCTTTAGTTGGGGTCTTTATCCACACATGGCTCAAATATTGCTAGAGTCTCGATCTACCCCATTTGTTGTTTACATCTAAAACTAAATTGGGATTGGTAAATCCTACATAAAACGTATTTCAAGGACTCCCAGTGGTCATAAAATCTAAGCTCCTTATTAGAAATTCTGCATGCTTCATAATTCAACCCCATCCCACATCTCTAACCCTATCTCAATCAGGCCCTAGGCTATACCTGGCACTTGAGGCAGACAATAGAAATACAGCTGACCCTTGACCAAGGCGAAAGTTAGGGGCCCCCTACCCTCTGCTCAGTGGAAAATCCATGCATAACTTACACTTGGTCCTCTGATACAGCAGTTCCTCTGCATCTATGATCCAACCAACTGTAGGTTGTGTACTATAGTATTATCTACTGTTGAAAACAATTGGTATATAAGTGGACCCACACAGTTCAAACCTGAATTGTTCAAGAGTCAGTTATACTTAGGAAACCCCAAGTCCTTTTATGCCACTCTGATTTTGTACATGCCTCTTTCTACTGGAAATACTTTCCCACTTTTTTACCTAGAGCAGGAGTTGGTCAACCACAGCACTCAGCCAATCTATCCTATCACCCAAGAGCTAAGGATGTATCTTACATTTTTAAATGATTGAAACAATTTTTTTTTAAAAAAGATAATATTCTGTGACACATGAAAACGATATGAAATTCAAATTTAATTGCCATCAAAACAGGTCTTTCTGGAACACATCCACACTTGCTTATTCGTTTACATGTTCTTGAGGGCTGCATTTGTGCTATCAAGGCAGAGCTGAGTAGTTGTCACAGTGACCTGTGGCCCACAAAGCCTACAGTATTTACTACCGGTCTTTTTACAGAAAACATCTGCTAAGAACCTCTACCCTTCCTTCGAATCCTGCCCATGGAGGGGCATTCCACATCTTTACCCCTTCAACATCAAGTTCTTATCTCCCACCTAACGTGAACTGTGCATTTATATATATCTTCTTCTCACTGCTATCCCATTACCTTCTTGGGAGCCAAGCTTATGTCTCATTTATCTCTGATTATCTCCTGGCCACCAAGATGGTGCCAGGTACACAGCACGGGCTCAGTCAACAATGTTTGAATTTGTCAAGTTCCAAGCTCTGATTTTATTTATTTTATATATATTTTAATAGAAGTATAGTTGATTTAAACTACTGTGTTTGTTTCAGGTGTACAGCAAAGTGTTTGTTATAAATATATATTTTTCAGATTATATTCCATTATAGGTTATTACAAGCCCTACTTTTAGCTACCAGGCTTCCTTTTCTGGACCTTGGTGGTTGAGAGCATGGGCTCTGGATTTGGATTGCCTGAGTTTGATGCTGGGCCTACCAGGTAAAGCTGGGCAACCTTAGGCAACCGTGGGCTAGTTACTTTAACCCTCTCCCGACCCTTGTCTCAGAACTAAGAATAGTAACTGCATTGCAGGCTTGTTGAGAGAATTACATGCAGTATATGCAAAGTGCTAAGCACAGCGTTAGCACATAGTACACTTTCAGTTAATATTCGCTATTATGATGATGAGTGAGTATTTCCCAAAGCCTGAATGAAGCCCTGAGATCTCCTGGGAGACATCACTGACCCAACAATATTCCCTGTATACACAGCTCCATGGCTTTACTTGTTTTTAAGCTAGTTTAACGTGCTCATTTGCTGTTAAATAAAATGGTGTGTTTGCTGAGGCAAGGGGAAAGATAAACTTGAAAAAAAAGTATCTTTCCATTTTATCCAAGAACCTCTCTCAATCTTGTTTTGCTTACATCTATCTACTTCCTGCTGGGTTTGTTTTCCTTGCCTCTCCATGTTCCTTTCTGCTGGCTATCTATGTCTCTCACTGCTTTCCCAACTTGCTTGATTACTTTGTTTTGCTTTTTCACCCCCTTCAGCCTAACTTCATTCCTTCCCACCCCGGGCCCTTGCTTTTACTATTTTCTCAATATTTTTTTGCCTCTCTCCTCTGCCTTATTTTTTCTTTATTTTTTATCTCTCCCCTTCTATTTCTCTTTATCACCTGTCTTTCTTACTTGCTCCCCTCTCATCCTTTTCTGTCTTACAGCCCTTCCTTCATTTCTTGGATTAAAAGCTTTCATTCTTTATTCTTTTCAACCCTTCCATTCTATTTTCCTCTCATTTTGTTTTCTTTCTGTCATCTCCCTATTACATCCCTGGTCTTTCTTCCTTTTCTTCTTCTTCCTTCTTTCTGTTCTCTCATGCCCCGACCTCTGGATCCCCTCCCAGAGTCCAGTGTGGGGTAGAGGCTGCTCTACCCCCTCGATGACCAGCAGATCAGGAAAAAGCTATTAGTCACCCAGCAGAGGAAGAAGACAAGCAGTTTGAGGGAGCCTGGTGCTTGGGGAGCAATTGGAGGCCAGGCAGAAAATGGAGTGGTCAAGAAGGAAGAGGAGGGGCTTCCCTGGTGGCGCAGTGGTTGAGAATCTGCCTGCCAATGCAGGGGACACGGGTTCGAGCCCTGGTCTGGGAAGATCCCACATGCCGCGGAGCAGCTGGGCCCGTGAGCCACAATTACTGAGCCTGCGTGTCTGGAGCCTGTGCTCCGCAACAAGAGAGGCTGCGATAGTGAGAGGCCCGCGCACTGCGATGAAGAGTGGCCCCCACTTGCCACAACTAGAGAAAGCCCTCGCACAGAAACGAAGACCCAACACAGCCATAAATTAAAAATAAATAAATAAATAAATAAATAAATAAATAAAAATTAAAAAAAAAAAAGAAGGAAGAGGAGGCATGGTTTAATGGAATGGAAATAGAATAGGTGAGAGAAAATGAGATGGAAAAAACAGAGATGTACGACACAAGAGAATTTAGTTGGAATGAGATTGTCATCAGATCAGATGGGGGGAAGAAAATGGAAAAACAAGCCTGTTACAGTGAATTATTTGTCATAAACATGAGCCTTTTATTCTCAGCTTGCCTGCTTTGCTTCTCAGCGCTGTTCTGTTCTTTCCCAACCACTTTGTTTCATCCTTCCTGTCTCACCAGACTTTGCTATTAATCCATCCCTGTCCGATTCCCATTTGCTGATTTATTTTATCAGGCACTTTGGGATGGCCAGGGGTTTAGAAAGAAACCATGCAGCAGAGTGGTTAGAAGCACAGATTCAGGAGTCAGAGGGGACTTGGAATCTGGCTCTAAAAAACAATCAAACTGTTTCTGTTATGCAAGAACACTGTAAAATTACCTTTCCCTATTAGCCGGTACAGGCCTTGGAATAGATTAACTTGGGCCACAATCCCATTTCTCTTCTTACCACTTTTCTGAACTTGGCCATTTCCTAACTTCTCTGGTCCCGTGTATTTTTTTTTAAATTAATTAATTATTTTATTTATTTTTGGCTACATCGGGTCTTAGCTGAGGCAGGCGGGATCTTCGTTGTGGCGCGCGGCTTCTCTCTACTTCTGGTGTGTGGGTTCCAGGGCGCATGGGCTCTGTAGTTCGTGGCATGCAGGCTCTAGTTAAGGCACACGAGCTCAGTAGTTGTGGCACACGGGCTTAGTTGCCCCACAGCATGTGGGATCTTAGTTCCCTGGCCAGAGATCGAACCCACGTCCCCTGCATTGTAAGGCAGATTCTTCACCACTGGACCACCAGGGAAGACCCTGGTCTCATGTATCTTTATCACAGGGATAATACCACTTACTCCCATAGATAAGGTTGATGTGAAGATTGAATGAGATAACTGAGGTTAAGTGTCAGGTACAGTGCCTGGCACATAGACTCTGTCCATGTTTGCTGGCTTATTACTAATATTTTAATAGATGGGTCCACCACTCTCTTATTACAAGTTGAGATCAGCCTTTTTAGATTAGCTACTCTGCCCTGCCTTCTCTCTCTCAATAAGTGTTCCTTGCACACTTACTCACATGCAAGGGTACAGCTTTCCTCCTTATTCAGGCCAACTCGCCTAGACTGGTGCTCGGGAAAGGCCATGATTTGCTCAGCCCCAAGATCTGTATCCTAGCTGACTTCACAATTGCATTCAACCCCACACACCCATCTCCACACCCTCCCTTCCTCTTAGTTCCTGCCGAGGGAAAGAGAAGGAAAAGGTTGAACCATCTCCCAGGAGAAGCAGCCCACCCCCTTAACTCACTACTCCCAGCTCACATAGAAATCCATAATTAAATATACATCAAACAAACTTCCCCCAATGGATGAGTTTGGCTCCCAGTGCAAGTCTCATCACAAAAAGCTTTTCTTTGCATCTCTCTCCTCTCCACCCCAAACTTTACCAGCCCCAGAGCCTGCCCTTTGGAAATGCTCTTTATACCCACTCCATGCTTTTAAACCTGGTATTAGGAGGGTGCAACCCAGCTGGAAATTTCCAAAGATGTTTTCACTGAGTCCTCCCAAATGCTTCATTTCAACACAATAGGCAACCAGCCTGTGAACCAAAGGGAGACAGTGAGGTTTACTGGGTACCCTGCTATTCTGCAGGTTGATTCCCAGCAAGTCTCTCCTACACTTGACCTCAGTTTTCTCGATGGTACAAGGCCAAGGTATCCCTGTCATTGCTTCTGGCTCTGGCACTCAGAATTCTAAACTCTATTCTGGTTAATACAGATATGTGCAGAGCCTTTATTTCTGCTTCATGTGTCCATTATGTGGATAATAGTATATCTTTCTGGAAAATTACCACCACTCTCATCCTGTTTCCTCAGATCATACTATGTGAATTCCAAAAGCATGCACGTCTAAAGAGTGCTATGGAGAAGATGTGTATTTAAAGTATTTCTTCTGAAATAGATCTCTAAGCTAAATCAGAGGCCCTCTAACCTCACATTCTAAATTCTATTTTGGAAGTTTTCTGTACAAGAGATAAGCTAGATTATACATAAACCCTTTCTTTAAAATGCCTTAATTTTCCTGTCATTGTTTGTTCCTATTCTGTCCCTCCCTTCTGCACTAGTATCTCCAGTAACCACTCCCCTCCTCTTCTAATCACCATTTCTCCTTCAGCCAGGGTCATTTATGTGCTCTCATCTTTGAAGGAATAATCCCAGTGCCCCAACCTCCATGATTATTTCTTAGATAGGCCCACTGAGAACTCTTGCCACTGGCCCTGAATGGCATGGGCACTTTATAACACTTCTAATATCCTGCTTTCTGGTAGTCAGTGTCCTATCAACATGTGGTGGAGAATTCAGACTTGACAGAGAAGCAAACAGACATGGGTTTGTGTCTTGGCTCAGCCTCTTACAAGCTATACGAGTTGAGGAAGTTCCTTAATGGCTCCAAGCCTATTTCCTCATTTTAAAAGATGCAGATGATACTAGGATTTACCTCAGGGGTCTATAGGAAAGATTAGATAACACAGAGGATGCAAATTATTTAGTATAGCTTACACGTAGTATAAATTGTAGCTATTACGACAGTCTCTATGCTGGTCCTGACCTGTTGTTCCTGGGGTCCTTTTTTGTCCCTCCTCTGTGAGACAGAGCCCTGCATTCTGCATACTCCCGATTCCCATATGAACTGATAGACAGATGTGTTCAGCCAATAGGAGAATTTAAAGGGTGATGAGGAGATAAGGAGATTTGATTGGAAGGGTGATAAGGAGAAAGCAAGGTATCTCCCCCCTCAACCTCCACCCCCGCCTCTACCTCCACCTCACGCTGGTGTCAACAGTAGTGACTTGGTCTCCTATGTTCCTCTAGTTCCTACTATATTCCTCTGTTCTCAGGAAAGATTTTCTGTGGTTCCTTGTGATCCCGGCCCAGGTTTCTGGTAGCATGACTTCTCTCCCTTTACCACAAAAGCTTAGAAATGGTAGTGGATTTCAACTGTTGCTAATCTTGTGTTGTCTCACTTATTTCTTTGGCTACTAAGCTCTTCCATCATCTATGGAATAAATGCCCTTCTCCCTGTTTCCTCTCAGAGTGGTTTCTGTTTTCTAGGTTAGACCCTGATTGGTATAGCCCACTCCAGCCACATTCTACATAGACTGCAAATTATTGTAAATAGAGATTATATCTATGTCTTCCAGATTTCCTTATAGAAGAGTAAGCATTCAGTTAGTACTAGACACATTTTTATTGAATTCAATATTTTGAGCACAGTGATGTACCAACTTCCCCCGTTCCTACTATCATATGCGTCATCCCACTTTGGAGGTTAGATCTAAGCCTAGATGGTTGGGTGAGCAATGTCCCCACCTATTCTCCAAGGTTGTATAGACATAGAGGTACCAATGACCAGACGAGAGAGCTGTGTTGATCATGGTCTGTAGCCCATCTTCTAAGCAGCTTGCTCTGTAACATTGTTACTTCCCAGGTGCAATAAAGATTTTATGCATTAAATTTAGCTCTGTCTCACTTCATTTGCTGTGTTAGATATATTTTATTTTCATTCATTCTAGTGTGTCTACAGGCAAAAGTGTTCAGAATTTGAAAAGCTCATTCAGTGATCCTAACTTTTAGTAGTGCCAGGGTCCATGGTACAAGATATAGGACTAAGTGCTACCTGGTGATACCTTCATCTCTTCTGGATTCTGAATGAACTAGACTCCAGAATTTAAGCAACACATGTGTCTTCTTTTCAATATAACATTCTGATAAATCAAGATGACATGGGAAAATCATGTCATGCAGAGAGCCTCTTTCAGTGCCCAGAGCAGATATTTATAATCAAATATAGCATGTTCCCAAGAGGTCTTAGAAGACTTCTCAACACATCTTTCCAGGAGACCATCATCAATCAATTGGAGTAGATTCCCAAGATAAAATGTGCTCTGTCACCAATCACCAGGAAAATGCATATCATAACCACAATGAGCTACCAACTCACCCTGTTAGTATGACTATTATCAAAAAACAAAAACAAACAAACAAAAACAAGAAGTAACAAGTGTTGGCAAGGTTGCAGAGAAGGGAACACTTGTGCACTGTTGGTGGGCATGAAAATTGGTATAGTCATTATGGAAAACAGTATGGAGGTTTCTCAAAAATTTAAAAATACAACTGCCATATGATATAGCAATTCCACTTCTGGGTATTTATCTGAAGAAAATAAAAAACAATAACTCAAAGAGGTATATGCACCCCCAAGTGCACTGTAGCATTATTTACAATAGCCAAAATAGGGAAACAATCTAAGTGTCTATTGATGGGTGAATGGATAAAGAAACGGTGGCTGGGGTCCCGAGCAGGCTGCCACAATGGCATGTTGATTATTTGGATGAAAATTACTTGAGAAACAGCTGGTAAAATAAAAAATTGATATTAAAAAATACTCTGATCCCCCTCTTTTCCCTTGAAAGTGGAAAATAAATCAACCGTGCAAAAGTATCCTCCTTATACCAGGGAGATAGAAAGCATCCTTATCAACAAAATTAGGAAATTCAAGGCTAAGAAAGCTGTGTAAACAAACTTTGTTACTTCTTCATTAGTCTGCTACTCCAAGCATAAGCCCCCTTGTTAAATATTCACAAATAACTGTTTCTTTGTCTAAACATGATATATAAACAGCCTGCTTTGGTCACTTCAGGGCTACCATTTATATATCTCTGTGCATACGAATTATTATTTTTTCCTCCTGTTAATCTTTCTTATGTCAATTTCATTATTAGACCAGCCAAAATAACTCAAAAGGGGTAGGGGGGAAATGTCCCCTTCCCCAACTACACACACACACACACACACACACACGCGCACACACACACTAGAGTGTTATTCAGCCATGAAAAAGGAAGAAAACATGGATGGAAGTGGAGCGCATTATGCTAAGTGAAATGAGTTAGAGAAAGAAAAATGCCATATGATTTCACTTATATGTGGAATCTAAAAATGAACAAAACAAAACCAAATGAGCTCGTAATACAGAGAATAGATTGGTGATTGCCAGAGGCGGGGATGGGAGGGATGGGCAAAGTGGATGAAGGTGGTCAAAAGGTACAAACTTTCAGTTATTAAATAAATAAGTCATGGGGATATAATATAAGTCATGGTGACTATAATACTGTATTGTACGTTCGGAAGTTGCCAAGAGAGTAGCTCTTAACAGTTTTTATCACAAGGACGAAAAATTTTCTAACTATGATGGTGATGGATGTTAACTAGACTTATTGGGTGATCATTTTGAAGTAAATACAAATATTGAATCATAATGTTGTCCATCTGAAACTAATATAATCTTATATGTCAATTATATCTCAATTTTAAAAAATGTATTGCTACCTCCTCTGTTCTTTTCACAGTATGGGCATAGTTGTTGACTCTCAACATCCATGTTTCCTCTCCTCCATTGTTGAGAAGCCATGAGTTTAGGGGAGATTAAGCACCCCAGCTTTTGTGCTATTCATAATTTATCTAACCCAGTAAGAGACCACCACACCATTGCTATAGTTACTTACTTGGGTAACAGAGGCATTCCATGACCATGAACAGTGACATTAATTTAGGAAAAGACATGTGACTGAAGTTGGGTCAGTAGTCATGAAAGTAGATTTTCTGAGGGCTTTTCAGAAATAGTTCCCTGCTCTTCTGGGACAGCTACCCCAAACCATCCCTCTAGCTCTTCCTGGGCAATTGGTATAAGAAATAGCTGAATAATTTTGACCCCACGAGTGAAACCAGCCTTACAAGGAAGCTGAAACTGTCGCTGAAGAAGGCAGACAGTTGTAAGAAGATGTTCTTAGAAATCTCTGAGCCATCGGATCAAACCCGCCTGAAGAGCTTCCCACTTCTGGATTTCCACTTTATGAGCTCATATGTCTCCTTTGCCCTTTAGGTCAGCTGGAGAGGAATTTTGTTACTAAAAGCCACATGCAAAAGCACATCCAGCCTCAGACTTAAGTAAGTTCTGCTCTACTCACTACCTGCTCTCGGCACAAAGACTGGATCAAGCTCTCAGATCACATCAGGCCCATTTTTTTCCTCTTCATTGTTCTTACTTAAATCCTCACTCCCTACAGATCTCTAGCACCTGGCAGCACTTGACTCACCTTCTTCACAGCTCATGTTCATTTGTTTTACTGACCTGAATAAGCCAGAGCTTATTATTCTTTTTCATATTCTAATACTCAGTAGGGGCAGCCTTTGGAGAGAGGGAGGAGACAGTCTCATCTGGGCTTTGATTTAAGTTTCAGAGGTGCAGCGTCCACCTTGGAGTCAAACCACCTGAACTGGCAATTCATTATTTTGCTTTACTTCTTTTGTGTGTTGTTTTACATGAGCTTCGGAGAATTTTATAGCTGAGTGGGACCTTGAACGACGTACTAGCTCAATCCCTTTAGATAACAGTCAGAAAAATGGAGGTCTAGAAATCGTAAGTGACTTGCCCCATATCAGCTGGGGATCTTGAGGAAGGATTGTAACTCAGGTAACTCAGGTATGCTGACTCCCAGCCAGTGCCCTCTTTCTGACCCTATGTTTTCACGACATAAGTACTTTAACGGGGGCCTCACTTGCATATATTCTGCGTAGAGCTCTAAGAATTGGCTACTCCCAGAAAGAAAATCACATAGAGATAGAAGCGGTGCTGCTGTCTTTCACCCACAGGACAAGGGCCTGGTCAAGCATCCTGACAGGTTCAAGATTCTCCCATAATTCCCCAGATCAAGAACTATGGAGGCTGTCAGGTTGTCTGTGACAGCAGGGGGAGGCCAGAATGGTTCAGACTTTCAATCCAGTCAGATCCATTTTCAGGCTGATAATTTGAAGTGAATTTTCCAAGAAACTGGTGAAAGAGTAACAGAAAATTCAAAAACCATCCGATCCTATATCAGTCTTTAAATCCAAAGCTCTCCAAAGATTCCTATAATATATTCCTTGAGGCTCTTGAGGCTTTGGGGAGGCAGTGCATTTCAGTAGTTAAAGACCATGATGTCTGGAGTCAGAGCCTCTGGTTTGCAGCCATCTCTGTCACTTACTGGCTCCATGACCTGTAATAGCAAGTTCATTCCTCAAGAACTGTTTCCACTTCTGCAAACTGGAGATTAGAGTAGCATCTGTTTCATAAGATTTAGGGGAGCCATTAAGTAATTTAGGTTAAAAGCTTAGAATAGTGTCTGGCAAATAACATGCCCCCCAAAAGTGATTACTATGAATAACATCACCATCATCATCAAATGTATTCTTGTCTTTTTTTTGCAGAGAAGAAGAAAGGAAGCTTAAAAAAGAAAAACAAATGAGTGAAGAAGAAAGAGAAGAGGTAAGTATGAGAACTAAAGTAAGAGAAATATTGTAAACACAAACGAAAAGATGGAGAGGAAAATAAAGTAGGAAGGGAAGAAAGGAAGGAGAGATGACTGACTCATTTGTTCTATTTGTGTATCTTGAGGATTGACATTTGTTTCAGGTACTGTGCTTGTTCCAGCAATGAACCTCCTTTGTGTAGTTTACAAGAGAGAAACTTATTAAATAAATGAATAAACACAAAAACAAAACTATAATCTCCTGTGAATGCTACATTATATGGTAAAGGTAGACCTCTTTGTGGAAGGGTTATTTACCAAGATTTTTCTATATTCTAAGCATGGTATAAGGTATATTTGCATACCTTATATATTTATTCAGTTTTTCATCTTTTCCTGTATTCATTCTTCATTTATTTTGTATTTGCAACTATACGCCAGACCTTCAGCATCATGCTTTGCATACACAGTTAGAAGTCTGTCCATTTAGTCCAGCTTGTAGGGTAGGGGAGGCAGGTGTTTACAGGAATGAAGGTCATGAAGTCCAGTGGGGGCCATGAAGTAATACACAAGAGGGCGGGAAATTATTCCTGAGGGATGGTCAAGAAAAGACCCAGAAGAAAACCAGCATATTCTTCCATAATGACTCCATGACTCTTAACTGGTCCCTACAGCAATTCAGAGATGCCATCTCATCTGTGAAACCATCTCATCTGGGAGAGAGGCCATTAAAAAGATCCTGAAATTCAATATAGAGAAAGGGCTGGAGCCTAGGTTCAGAGTCTCTGATCCATGAAAGTACATGACTTGGAGAGAGGGAGGAGAGGTGGTGTTTCAGGGGAAATTGCCAGTGAGAAGATTGAGAATAGCACATTTGGTTCTTGTAGACAATTAGTGACTAGCAAGGTCATAGAACTCTGCAAGAGTGGTGCAGAGAGCTTTCCACTGTGCTGTGATCTCTCATGACCAATCCACTGAGGCTTCCCTACCTCATTTGCTTTCTTCCAGCTTCTCAGCCAGATCACACCCATTCTCTTTCATATGAAGACTATAAAAATGGAGGTATCTGTGAATTCATAGTAGTATGAAAAAAGAGCTTCTTTTCTCTCACTCAAGTATGCTGTATTCTGCCACTTCTGGGATAAATCTTATGTATTGATAAATATTTAATTTTACTACAAATCTGTGGTATGAATATAAAGGCATCAACTTGAGCATGACAGTAAGTTATCATTATTCCACCCAGAAAGATGGCTAAACTCTGTAGGCTCTAAAAATTTGAAATTACAAATCTGGACCAGAGGGCTCTACTCCCATCAACATAAAGAGGTGTATTACAATGACAAACAGAACCATTCAATACTTTATTCTTGCCCCTTCTATTTGCTTTTACTATTGACTTGTTGAGCCTTGTCCTGGAGGGGAAAGAGCATAGAATTCAGAAGGAAACAGGCTTGCATTTGAGTGCTGGACCCAGCATTTTATCATTTTATTGGAGTACTAACAAGAAGAACAAAAATAGAAAGCTTATCATGTATACAGTAGTCATTTTGTGCCTGAGACTGGGCTAAGAATTTTATGTCCATTATCTCACTTAACTTTTAGAGTAACACATCAAAGTTTATCCTGTTATTATTCTCATTCTACTCATGGAAAAATGAATATTGAGAATCTGCCAGGCACTTTGTGTGCATACACACACACACACACACACATCCTTTGTTCAAGGTCACAAAACTTCTATTGCAGAAGACTAGATTCAAATACATTCTTGGACAATTCCAAATTTCAGAGACTTAAACTGGTATAATGCAGTGTTTCCTTTACTTTCTGCCTCTCTTCCCTTACTTCCTTTGACTCTGTTTTTTTTTTTTGTTTTTTTTTTTAAGAACAATTCAAAAGGATCAGCCACAGTGATCTTAGCACATTGTTTTGAGAATTAAATGGGACTGTGCACGTAAAATGCCTGGGCCATAGAAGCAGGCTTACAAAAGTTTGTTCCCTTTCGGCTTCTGAATCATCAACCTTCTCTCTCCTTGCAGTTCTCCTCCACCATCTCAGCCTCTCCATCTTTTCCCTGCCCTGCCCCCTTGCTTGGACACAGATGGCAGAGAGGCCCAGTGACACAGGCCATCGTTATTGCTAGATGTGTGTCTGGGGTCAAGTAATTTCTTCATTATTTTTCCTTATTGCAAACAGCTTTTGTAAGAGAAAGGGTCCATTAGTAAATATTGATGCCAGCAGGCAGAGCATGCAAGCTGTCAAACAGCTGAAATGAGGAATTGTCAGTTCGGCAGCAAAAACATGAAAGCCAGTTTAAAGCAAAGATTGAATAAAAGAGTAACGTAAGGAGAAGAACAAGCAAAACACTCATCAACAATGAACAAAGGGAAAGAAAGTTTCAGGTTGTGTTGTTTGGAGCTAGTGTGCAACTTCACAAAAGCCAATATCTAAGACAGAATTCCGTTTAAATCAATTTGCAAAGAAATTAAGAAAAAGGAAAAAAGAATCCATGATGAGTACCATCTGCAATGTGTTTAGAAATCAAATATAAGATGCAAACATTGCTTTCAAGAAGTTCACAGACTAATAAAGTGGTATAATTTGGTTATTAAGAATAGAGTTTTTGCATTTAGAAAAATCTGGATGTAAAATCCAGTTGTATGACCTTGAGTTGCCTATATGAATCTCAGTTCCTGCCTTGTAAAATGGAAATTTTAATGTCAACACCATCCGATTGACATGAGGGTTAGGAAACCATATGACATCATCTCTAGTACATTGTATGTGCCCTCAACATCACTGATTTTTAAGAGTGATAAGATATTGTCACATAACATTATAAGACAGAAAATTCTAGGAGTAAAAAGATAGCTTTTGAGATGGTCTTGGAGGTCAAAAATGACATCTCTTTGCTTGGATCAGGAATTAGGAAACTAAGTGGGAACATTTAAATTATTTATTGATAAAGGTTAGAATTTGGCCATGCTAATTTTGTAAAGACTGTTATAGGCAGGAGGAACACTGAGAACAAAGGTGAGGAAGTGGGCAAGCTTGGAGCACAAGCAACAAACAGGGGGTTGTTGCATTTGTCTTTGATTACGGTGTGTGGAGACAGGGATTGTTAGAGATAAAACTATGAGAAAACTTTGATTCCAGACCTTAAAAGTCTTAGCTGCTAAGCCAATAAGTTAGGACTTCAATCTTCAGTTATAAAGTTGGCATTGATGGTTTTCTGGCACAGGAGGGAAATGTCATCATTTCTTTTCATCAGGGCACAGTTCCATCTCTAACCTTAAATTTGCATAGTGTGGTGTTCAAAGGCATTGGTTCTGATGTTCAGTGGTCTGCTTTGAGGCTCATGTTACTGTAGAAACTCAAGCAAGTTTTTTCACCTTTTTCTACTTCAGTTTCTTCATCTGTAAAATGAGACTATTACGATCTCTAACTCATAGTAGTAGTACATAATGATTAAATGAGATGATACATTGCATCATTTAGAACAGAGCCTGGCATCATCATCACCTAGTATCAAGGTCAATCAGTTACTCAGTAATGCTCAATAAATGCTATAGTTATTACTGAATAAATAATCAACCTATGTGGTTGGTGATGATGATGGTTTATCAGTCTTTCTCCTACAGCTGATACCCTACATCCAATTTCCTCTTTGACTGTGGGTATGGCTATGCCATGAATCTATGTCTAAACCATCATGGTATAAAATATAATGGCTTTGGCAGGACTGCAGTGGAGATACCACAACAGGAATGATAGAATAGCTGGGCATCATGAGGAAGATCATGCTGAGAAATCAGGTCTAGGGTGGTCAGAGACAGGTATCAGAACTCAGAGAAGCACCCGCCTTCCAAGAAAATCACTGGTTGTTTTCCTGGAGGAGGAGCATTCCATTTGACATTTGATTCAGTTTGCTGTGAATGTCCCTGCTGGTTTGTTCTAATTGTGTCTAAGACATTGGACTTCGTAATCATGCAATTTTTATCCCCAAGCTACTGGTGCTCTACTGATTCTCTGTCACTTTCCATCAAACCAGCCTCCTATGTATAAAATCCTGAAGTCTACCTATAGAATGAACTTCATACTTTCTAAAGTTTCATGGGCTACACTGATTGGAGCTTTATAACAACTGCTGGAGTTTAGGAAGAATATATATGGTCTTCCTTATAAGGAAGTAAACAACAGAAAGAGAAAATGGCTTGCTCCGATACGCAGTGAGTAGGAAGCACGGGCCAGGCAATCCACGGTGCCCTGCCTGGCTATGTGGGATTCTACCCCTGGCCCTGTACTGCCTCTCTATCTGCCTAGAGACAGCAAATTCTAATAAACATGGGTAGACAAGACATACAAGAATATTACTCTCAAATCCAAAGCCTACCACTTGCATGGTGCTTCTTCTCAAAATGTTTAAATGGCTTTTCATTACACCTCATGTAACACAGCACAATAATAGACTGTTAGTCTTACTTCAAAAGTTAGGCAACTATGGGAGAGAAGGAGGGTTTGGGAAATAGCGCCTATAGGATAGCTTAGAAAGATTGGGACTGTTTAGCTGGGAGAAGGGAAGGTGGATGAGTAACTTAATAATAGTCTGCAAGGATTATTAAAAGACCAGCTGTTATCCATTTCCACCCAGGATAGTAGGGAGGAAAATGCAGTAGTGAGAATTTAGTTACAGCATTATGAAGAACTTATTTTTTTTCCTTTAGCTATAATGTCTATTAGACACCAAAACGTGATACTAAGCAAAATTATAGACTTTTCCCCTGGAAATATTCCAGAATAGGGTATCTATGCTTGCCAGTAGTTCCTAAGCACTACTTCTTAGACCATTAAGATCAACTTGCTTGGAGTATCGCTTACAAATACAGATTCCTGTGACACACTTCAGACCTCCAGAGTCACAATCTCTGGGGAGAGGAACAGGATTTACATACTTTAACAAGGCCCCAGGTGAGTCTTGTGCACAGCCGTATTTGAAAAACCCTTGTGTATGCAGAATCAGTAAAATTTAACACGGCAAGAATGTATTGAGTGCCCACTTGGTGATCCTACCGCTGCTGTTAGCCTCAGGGAGTAAAGATAATAAAAGAATGTAGTATAATTTTAGCCCTTGTGGAGCTTTCAGTAAAATAATTAAAGACTAATGATGAATTAGGGCAACTGTTTTGTCTTTAACGTACTGTGATTTGGGGAAAGTTTCTTAATTCCTTTGGCCTGAGGTCCTAAACGGTTAAATCGAGGAGTTGAATAAAATGCTTGTATAAGTTCCTGTGAACCTTTAAAATAATACAATGCAGAAGAAAGGCTATTTTTCAAAAATAACTACATGCTAATTAAAAAGAATGAGAAGGAATATCAAGAGGGAGACTAATTTCTGTGGGCAGTGTTTACTAGAGAAGGCCTCAGGGAGAACAGGAGACAAACTTGCCATTGAAGGATGGGTGTGATAGAAATATAAGTTCACATGCATATGTGGAGAGGAGGCCCCATGTTTTCCAATACTACTGTGTACCAGGTACACACGTTACACCACTTAATATCTATAAAGGCTTGTGTTTTGTTTTTAATTAATTAATTAATTTATTTTATTTTGGGCTGCGTTGGGTCTTCGTTGAGGTGCGCAGTCTTCTCATCGCAGTGGCTTCTCCTGTTGCTGAGCACGGGCTCTAGGTGCACGGGCTTCAGTAGTTGTGGCACATGGGCTCAGTAGTTGTGGCTCACGGGCTGTAGAGTGCAGGCT
Organism: Balaenoptera ricei; assembly: GCF_028023285.1. NCBI lineage: Eukaryota > Metazoa > Chordata > Mammalia > Artiodactyla > Balaenopteridae > Balaenoptera > Balaenoptera ricei. Next base: position 107,415,968 of record NC_082644.1, on the reverse strand, counting down.
CAGTAGTTGTGGCACACAGGCTTAGTTGCTCCGTGGCATGTGGGATCTTCTCGGACCAGGGACCGAACCTGTGTCCCCTGCATTGGCAGGTGGATTCTTAACCACTGCGCCACCAGGGAAGTCCCTAAAGGCTTGTGTTTTGAAAGTAGGGACAATATTTAGAGATTTTTGCCATCACCTAAGTAGGTACTTTATAAATATTATTGAATAATCACTATTAACATCATTTTCCAAATGGAATAAAAGAGCTTTCTCTGTCTTTCTCCAAAAAAATTCTTATGTTTGCATGGCATGGGGATGGAATAAAAAGAAAGGAAGAAAAAGGGGAGGGCAGGAAAGGAAGGATGGAGGGAGAGAGGAAAGGAGGGAGGAAGGAGGAAGGAAGAGAAAGCAAGCTGTGAAGGTGGAAATTAGATGGAGAGTACAGGATACTGAAAACCTGAGTCTCGTTTGAGTAAGAGGATGAATGCTCAGTTGTTTTTCATGGTTGTTGTTAATATAATCGGGTTTACTGATTGATTGGGGAGTGACAAGGAGGTGGTGCATGCGGATTTCAATGATGCATTTTTTTAAAGGACATCTAAATTTAAAAATCGGAATATGTTATATATAAATATAGTAGCTTTAGATTTCCTAATCTGTTGAACATTTCCTTATTGAGTAGGGCTAAGAGCTACTTAAACAAGATGGCTCCTGTTTGTTTGTTTTTGTTGTTTGTTTTCTGTTCATAGAAAGAGAGGGCTTTCTCAGCTTCTAAAGGGCTTGGGTCTCATGGATTTCTGTCTCAAATCCTCACAGCAAAACTTGATGATGTGTCCACGTATTTATCTGTGCACGGATGACACAAATTCACAAGGCTCCTGGTAGTTAAGAACTTGGATTTAAGTACTAGTTAAACATAAATTCAAATCCTTTTTCTGCCTAAAGAGCTATGTGATTCTGAGTAAAAGCTATTTGCCTTTCTGAGAGTTGTTTGCCTCATCTAGAAAATTGGGATGTCTCTGTGCAGACTCAGTGACACGATGTATATTTTATATTTAATTGATCAAGTATGTCTTATGAGATGTGACCATAAAGCAACTTACAATCCATTCTAGTACATTAGGTGCTTCCGTGCTCTCAGACAGGCACCTCATCTACTCTGGTCACCACAGAAAAAGTTTTAAGGTAACTAAGTTATAAAACTCTGTCTCAATTTAATAATTAATATGCCCTGTCCCATACAATCCTCACAACCTGGAACTTGATATAAAACTAAAGCTTCTCCCCCACGCCTTCCTTCTAGGCATGCTTCAGTCTCACACCCTGTAGAGGCAAAAGGGTACATCGACAGCATCTGCTTCATTCATTCCAAAGACCCTGGGATCTATGATCAGAGTAAGGGTTGGAGGGGAGGAAAGGGAGTCAGCAGGAAAGTTCCTCCTTGACTGACACTGGCTGGGGACGTAGCTTCAGTGCTCTTTGTGCCTGAAAGATGTCTCATGCTATCCATGTCCATCGTGGGTCCTTCTGGCACTACCACCCCCAACTCTGAGTATCTCTCACCTGAATTTTTGTGATGCGTCTCTATGCCAACCTACCTCTTGCTACTCAGCCCACTGTCTTCAGCTATACCGTGGTCCTCATGCCCATCCGTGCAAACCTCTTAGACAATTCTAGATAACTCTAAACCAGTGTTCTTTATTGCATGGCTTATATCTGGTTTAGGGTAAAGGCCATACATACTTTGCTCTATCAAACAGGAAGGATAGTTATCTCTAAAACCACAATTGTCCCCGATCACTTTATCCAGGCTTTTGACTTTTATATTTCTCAGCCATGACTCAGACAGTAGAATGCAAGAGGAATATTCAATAAGCTCTTCAAATGGTTTCCCTAAAGTCCATGTCTCGATGTGATGTGAACAGGGACACCTTCCCAATTGTACCCTTAAAGCATATGCAGTGCTACTTCCAGAATTCTTTCTTCACTCTCCAATGGATTACTCTCTGGTCCCCCTAATGAGAGATAAGGGTTGAAAAGGTGTCAGGTTATTATCCACTATTTTGAAATGTTTGCTTCTTGGTCTCGAATCTCATTTTAGAATATGCCTCAGTCAAAATTTCCATTCTAACATTCTGTTACATATAGAAAGCTGCTAATATAGTACTTGGTCATGTTGTTAGGGAGGGCAGCGTTCACTGTAGTGTTGGAATAGTTATAATAGCATCATATTATTCTTAGAGAAACACACACATATATGTGCAGTTTATGATGCCACATTTTAAGAGTGCCATTGGCAAACAAGTATTTCCAAGACAAAGTTCAGCAAGAGCAAAGTTCATAGTGATGTCAGATTTATTTATTTTTTTGACATGCCCTGGCAGTTATCCGCAGGACACCAGGGCATCAAGGGGGGAATAATTCCTTTGAAATGAGGTCACACATTATGAAACAAACACAATGGTGGCCAAAAGTTTACTATAAACAGTAATAATGGTTAATTTAAAACCCCTATGTTCAGCATGAGAATATTGAGTGATTCATCCCTACTTTTTCTCTGTCAAAAACTATTCACGCTGTCTGTTTCATGCAGAAATTGTAGTAAAATTAAACTTGAATAGGAGAGCTTTCCTGCCTTCCTTCTTCCCCCCTTCCCTTCCTCCTTCCCTTCATTGCCTTCTTTCCTTCCTTCTACTTTCCTTCATCCACTCCCTCCTAAATCACTTAATGCAAAAGCCATTAGGTGAGCTGTATGAAGGTTTGCATCCCTCAGAGAAGGTCAATGCCTAAGAGGCTCCTATTGGAGCCTGAGCGGGTAAGGAGTGGGAGTTGGCTAGTGGGAGTATGCATGTGTACGTAAGTAGTTGTACACATACATATCCCGTGTCTGTCCACCGAGAGGGCCTGGGCACAGTGACACCTCACAACAATGAACACATCTGACACCCAGATCTTTGTCTACAAAATATTCGCCACTAAAAGGAACCAGGAATCCTGAGAGAAATTGCTCATTTCAGGGTTGTGGGGACTAAAGTTCGAGATGAGCCTGATACAGCTTGGTGCACCGGAAAGAAGGTGAATACAAAGCATAATGTGGACTGGTAAGGAAGGCACAGAAACCAGCCAGAAGGACCTCCCACTGGAATGAGCTAGGCTTCCAACTCAGTTAGAAGTTGCGATGGATTATAACCCATTGAATAAAGTAGGGACCCATGAGTCTCTTCTAATATACAGAAATAAACAAATGGGAAGAATAAAACACTTTTCCTTGTACTAGAATGCCACCTAATAAATGGAGAAGGAACAATGGTGATAGAAAATCACCATTGGGTAAACATAGTAATTAATTTCTCCAACCAACATTAATGGTGCTGAAACTAGTGGGTGGGAGTTTGATAAGGAAAAGAATATTCACCTAGTTTCAAAATAACTCCTCATATAATACTTATTAATTACAGAACTAACTGTACAGTGGAGAAACCTTGTAGACACAACCCTAATCAGGTGATCAAAGTTTACATCACCCGTAGGGGGACAAACTGAAACTGTGTACCACTTGATAGGATACAACGAGAAATACACTGTCTCCAATTTTATGTTTTTGCCAGAAAATCTATAATCTAAACCTGATCATGAAGAAATGCCAAACATTCATATTGAGTGACAGTCCACAAATTAATTGGCCTGTGATATTAGAAAGTAACCAAGGCGTTGAAGACAAGGACGGCTGCAGAACCGGTCCTGATTAAAGGATACAAAAAATGTATGACAATTAAATGTGACATGTGATTCTGGAATGGACCTTTTTGCTATAAAGGACATTTACGGAAATTAGAGATACTTGGAAAGGGTTTTTTAAATTAGGTGTTAGTAATACACCAGTATTAATTTCTTAATTTTGGAGGTTGTATTGCAGTGATGTTGGATAAAGTTCATGTTCATAGGACTTACTCACTGATTTTTTCAGGGTGATGGGACACTATGTTCACAACTCCCTCTCACGTGCTGCAGGGAGTTAAAAAATGATCTTTCTACTATTGTTGCAAATTTCTGTAAGTTTGAAACTACTTGTAAAAAATGTTCTTAAATAGAGGGCAAGTTACACAGATACTTTCTCTAGTAATCTCAATTACAGATTGTTCCAAGTCAACTAGAGCATTGCTTGATGGCATCTAGTTACAGAATGGGGGCAGTAGAGAGCTGACTAGCTCTCCCAGACTGTGCATGTACACAAGCCCATTCTCATGCACAAGATACTTTGGTAATTTGCTTGATTTTATATGAATAAATATTAGTGAGCCATACCATATTGTATTGAGTGTACTGGGCATTTAATAAAGAGGAAAAAAATCATTAAAGTTGCCTAATATGCATTGAAAATGAGGTTATGGTTACATCTTTAAATATTTTAAGTACTTTTTAATGGAAGAGTGGTTGCATTTATTTCTGCAGGCACAGAAGAGAAACCAACTGTTGGAAGATTAAGGTTCCAATTTTGATTTGAGAAGGGATAACCTTATGATGAATGCTGCTGAAGAAAGGCACTGCCTTGTGAGGTAGTGAGTTCCCCAAAGCGAGATCTCATCAAGCCAAGTCTGTGTGATGACCTGTTAAGGATGTGGCAGAAGAGGTAAATGATACAGGGGAAAGGGTAAGTTGCCTGATATCTAAAATCTCCTCAAACTGAAATACTTAACATCTATAATCCCTTGAGCAATGAAAGGTGGAATTAATTAGGTCAATCAGTAGTAGCTCCTTGAGATTCTACTCAAGAAGGTGGAGTCTTAAATATGGATTTTTTTATTCTTACTCATGAATATATCAAAGATGTTCCTATTCTATGGATAAGTAAGACTTTAAAATGTCCTTTTTTCCCTCTGTTGGTTCAATAACCATCTCATGTTGATGGTCCTGGCTTCAAGTGGAAGGAAAAAAAACCCCAAAAAAACCTTCTATACTGCCAACAAAACAAAAATAATGAGATAATGGAAGAACACTGACTGATCGTCACTTCATAATTGAAAGATGGGCCTATTAAAGGGACACAGCAGGCCTGAAGGGACTGTGTGATCATTTGCACAGATGCTAATTTTGATGTGTGGGTCTTCATGTCCATAAGCATAATGTGGCTGGGCCAGCAGGATGAACAATGCATTCTTCCCTCAGGAGGCCTATGCCTCAGTGAATCAATGCCAGAAGGGCCATTTGCTGGGGTTGGGTGATGGGGTACTTATTCTCCCTTCTTGTGGTGCTCGGGGACAGAACCAATCTGAATTGCTAGGATGCTGTGTATATAGGGCAACTATCTTCTCCATATTTCTTTAGATTTTGTACAGTGGTAGCTATGAAGCCTAGAGCAAATGACCTCTCTTCTCTAGCCTTAGTTTCCTCAATTATAATATAAGGAATTTGGAACAGATAGGCGAATGTCTCTGAGGCGACTCTGCGTGACAGGTAGTATGATATGAGAGAAGGAACTTGGCCTTTTAATTCAGAGAGACCTGGATTCAAATTCTACCACAGCCACTTGTGAGATATGGAGCAAGTTTACTGAGCTCTCTTAGAACTACTTCCCTCAGCTGAAGATGATACCTTCTTTTCAGGGTGTTGGGTATGTTAGTTGGCAACAGCCCTTGATGAATACTTGCTGCATGGCTGAATTTTATATATGTTAATTTACTACACACCAATATGTGCATAATCAAATAATCAAATATTTACATCTATGCACATAACCCCCCACGAAATCCAGAGAAGATAAAAAACATGGTCAAGTAATAAGGATGTGCTATGGATTTAGCTGAGTGAGAATCCTTTGCCCCAAGCTCACACAGCCCCATTAACAGAAGGCTGGCACTCAGTAAACGTTTGTCACATGAATAAATGAACAAAAAGAGCCCATGGCAACCCCCATCCTCCTAAGTGGAAATCCATAGTTTTAATGCAAATTCTAGGAAAACAGAATTTTCAACAAGGATACTAACTTGCCATCTGCTTTTTCTTCTTTTTCTTTTTCTTAGCTCTATCAGGTTTGTTATGATAACTTAGTGGAAGGAATATTTCTCAAGGAATACTCTGAGTTCAGTTCCATCTAATCCCATACGGAAAGACCTGTGGGTCTATGTGCAACCCTAAAGTCGGTTTCTTATAAATCCACTAAAATAAATAATTCAGGGCCTGTCCTCAGTCACACATGAAAATGCCTCCATTAAATCCAATTGAGAATGTAAATGCAGTGGTAGAACATGAAAAAATATATATTTTATATTATTTCTCTCAAATTCTTTTGGGAAAGATAATGAACTATAATGGCAAGGAATATTCTAATTTTCTCAAGCAGGAAAAAAGACAGTTGGATGAGTTGGAAAAAATGGACTTAAAAAACGGTACCATACTTGATGTTTAAAAAACTCAAACAAAAGGCCACAAATTGAATGAAATAGCTTTTGTTAATGCTCAAACTTACAGGGCCAGTTAGAGCTCATTAAGAGGTGAGAGGAACTATGCAGATGAGATCAAGTTTGGTAATTGGCTGGCTCTGAATCCATTAGAAAGGTTGTAGGGTTCTTTGGGTGGGTTATGTTTTATAAAGGAATGGTTAGAAGTATATTAATGGGCCAATGAGTTATGAGGCTGGGATTGGTTTGGTGATATAATGTCTAGTTTAGCATTAGGCTGGGGACAAGGTTATGTGGATAGGATTAAATTTGGGGAATAGGTCAGCTATGATCATAATAGGTGGGTTATAGGGTTATAAAAAGTGTCCAGTGTCTGATGGCAATGAGAAAACGAGAATCTAATTAGACTTCACTTGCATTCTTAGCACTTCTAACACTCTAAGGCTTTTTTTTTTAATTTAATTTTATTTATTTTTTTATACAGCAGGTCCTTATTAGTCATCCATTTTATACACATCAGTGTACACATGTCAATCCCAATCGCCCAATTCATCAAACCACAACCCCCATCCCCCTGCCGCTTTCCCCCCTTGGTGTCCATACGTTTGTTCTCTACATCTGTGTCTCAATTTCTCCCCTGCAAACTGGTTCATCTGCGCCATTTTTCTAGGTTCCACATACATGCGTTAATATGCGATATTTGTTTTTCTCTTTCTGACTCACTTCACTCTGTATGACAGTCTCTAGATCCATCCACGTCTCAACAAATGACCCAATTTCGTTCCCTTTTATGGCTAAGTAATACTCCAATGTATATATGTACCACAACTTCTTTATCCATTTGTCTGACAATCGGCATTTATCTTGCTTCCATGACCTGGCTATTGTAAATAGTGCTGCAATGAACATTGCGGTGCATGTGTCTTTTTGAATTATGGTTTTCTCTGGGTATATGCCCAGTAGTGGGATTGCTGGATCATATGGTAATTCTATTTGTAGTTTTTTAAGGAACCTCCATACTGGTCTCCATAGTGGCTGTATCAATTTACATTCCCACCAACAGTGCAAGAGGGTTCCCTTTTGTCCACACCCTCTCCAGCATTTGTTGTTTGTAGATTTTCTGATGATGCCCATTCTAACTGGTGTGAGGTGATACTTCATTGTACTTTTGATTTGCATTTCTCTAATAATTAGTGATGTTGAGCAGCTTTTCATGTGCTTCTTGGCCATCTGTATGTCTTCTTTGGAGAAACATCGATTTAGGTCTTCTGCCCATTTTTGGATTGGGTTGTTTGTTTCTTTAATACTGAGCTGCATGAGCTGTTTATATATTTTGGAGATTAATCCTTTGTCCGTTGATTCATTTGCAAATATTTTCTCCCATTCTGAGGGTTGTCTTTTCATCTTGTTTATGGTTTCCTTTGCTGTGCAAAAGCTTTGAAGTTTCATTAGGTCCCATTTGTTTATTTTTGTTTTTATTTCCATTACTCTAGGAGGTGGATCAAAAAAGATCTTGCTGTGATTTATGTCAGAGTGTTCTTCCTATGTTTTCCTGTAAGAGTTTTATAGTGTCCAGTCTTACATTTAGGTCTCTAATCCATTTGGAGTTTATTTTTGTGTATGGTGTTAGGGAGTGTTCTAATTTCATTCTTTTACATGTAGCTGTCCAGTTTTCCCAGCACCACTTATTGAAGAGACTGTCCTTTCTCCATATATCCTTGCCTCCTTTGTCATAGATTAGTTGACCATAGGTGCATGGGTTTATCTCTGGGCTTTCTATCCTGTTCCATTGATCTATGTTTCTGTTTTTGTGCCAGTACCATATTGTCTTGATTACTGTAGCTTTGTAGTATAGCCTGAAGTCAGGGAGCCTGATTCCTCCAGCTCTGCTTTTTTCCCTCAAGACTGCTTTGGCTATTCGGGGTCTTTTGTGTCTCCATACAAATTTTAAGATTTTTTGTTCTAGTTCCATAAAAAACGCCATTGGTAACTTGATAGGGATTGCACTGAATCTGTAGATTGCTTTGGGTAGCATAGTCATTTTCACAATATTGATTCTTCCAACCCAAGAACATGGTATATCTCTCCATCTGTTGGTATCATCTTTAATTTCCTTCATCAGTGTCTTATAGTTTTCTGCATACAGGTCTTTTGTCTCCCTAGGTAGGTTTATTCCTAGGTATTTCATTCTTTCTGTTGCAATGGTAAATGGGAGTGTTTCCATAATTTCTCTTTCAGATTTTTCATCATTAGTGTATAGGAATACAAGAGATTTCTGTGCATTAATTTTGTATCCTGCTACTTTACCAAATTCATTGATTAGCTCTAGTAGATTTCTGGTGGCATCTTTAGGATTCTCTATATATAGTATCATGGTATCTGCAAACAGTGACAGTTTTACTTCTTCTTTTCCAATTTGTATTCCTTTTATTTCTTTTTCTTCTCTGATTGCCGTGGCTAGGACTTCCAAAACTATGTTGAATAATAGTGGTGAGAGTGGACATCATTGTCTTGTTCCTGATCTTAGAGGAAATGCCTTCAGTTTTTTACCACTGAGAATGATGTTTGCTGTGGGTTTGTCGTACATGGCCTTTATTATGTTGAGGTAGGTTCCCTCTATGCCCACTTTCTGGAGAATTTTTATCATAAATGGGGGTTGAATTTTGTCAAAAGCTTTTTCTGCATCTATTGAGATGATCATATGGTTTTTATTCTTCAATTTGTTAATATGGTGTATCACATTGATTGATTTGCCTATATTGAAGAATCCTTGCATCCCTGGGATAAATCCCACTTGATCATGGTGTATGATCCTTTTAATGTGTTGTTGGATTCTGTTTGCTAGTATTTTGTTGAGGATTTTTGCATCTATATTCATCAGTGATATTGGTCTGTCATTTTCTTTTTTTGTAGTATCTTTGTCTGGTTTTGGTATCAGGGTGATGGTGGCCTCATAGAATGAGTTTGGGAGTGTTCCTTTCTCTGCAATTTTTTGGAAGAGTTTGAGAAGGATGGGTGTTAGCTCTTCTCTAAATGTTTGGTAGAATTCACCTGTGAAGCCATCTGGTCCTGGACTTTTGTTTGTTGGAAGATTTTTAATCACAGTTTCAATTTCATTACTTCTGATTGGTCTGTTCATATCTTCTATTTCTTCCTGGTTCAGTCTTGGAAGGTTATACCTTTCTAAGAATTTGTCCATTTCTTCCAGGTTGTCCATTTTATTGGCATAGAGTTGCTTGTAGTAGTCTCTTAGGATACTTTGTATTTCTGCGGTGTCTGTTGTAACTTCTTTTTCATTTCTAATTTTATTGATTTGAGTCCTCTCCCTCTTTTTCTTGATGTCTGGTTAATGGTTTATCAATTTTGTTTATCTTCTCAAAGAACCAGCTTTTAGTTTTACTGATCTTTGCTATTGTTTTCTTTGTTTCTATTTCATTTATCTCTGCTCTGATCTTTATTTCTTTCCTTGTGCTAACTTTGGGTTTTGTTTGTTCTTCTTCCTCTAGTTCCTTTAGGTGTAAGGTTAGATTGTTTATTTGAGATTTTTCTTGTTTCTTGAGGTAGGCTTGTATAGCTATAAACTTCCCTCTTAGAACTGCTTTTGCTGCATCCCATAGGTTTTGGATCGTTGTGTTTTCATTGTCATTTGTCTCTACGTATTTTTTGATTCCCTCTTTGATTTCTTCAGTGATCTCCTGTTTATTTAGTAATGTATTGGTTAGCCTCCATGTGTTTATGTTTTTTACGTTTTTTTCCCCTGTAATTCATTTCTAATCTCATAGCGTTGTGGTCAGAAAAGATGCTTGATAAGATTTCAGTTTTCTTAAATTTACTGAGGCTTGATTTGTGACCGAAGATGTGATCTATTCTGGAGGATGTTCCATGCGCACTTGAGAAGAAAGTGTAATCTGCTGTTTTGGGATGGAATGTCCTATAAATATCAATTAAATCTACCTGGTCTATTGTGTCATTTAAAGCTTCTGTTTCCTTATTTATTTTCATTTTAGATGATCTTTCCATTGGTGTAAGTGAGGTGTTACAGTCCCCCACTATTATTGTGTTATTGTCGGTTTCCTCTTTTATAGCTGTTAGCAGTTGCCTTATGTATTGAGGTGCTCCTATGTTGGGTGCATATATATTTATAATTGTTATATCTTCTTCTTGGATTGATCCCTTGATCATTATGTAGTGTCCTTCTTTGTCTCTTGTAACATTCTTTATTTTAAAGTCTATTTTATCTGATATGAGTATTGCTACTCCAGCTTTCTTTTGATTTCAATTTTCATGGAGTATCTTTTTCCATCCCCTCATTTTCAGTCTGTATGTGTCCCTAGGTCTGAAGTGGGTCTCTTGTAGACAGCACATAGATGTGTCTTGTTTTTGTATCCATTTAGCAAGCCTGTGTCTTTTGGTTGGAGCATTTAATCCATTCACGTTTAAGGTAATTATCGATATGTATGTTCCTATGACCACTTTCTTAATTGTTTTGCATTTGTTTTTGTAGGTCCTTTTCTTCTCTTGTGTTTCCCACTTAGAGAAGTTCCTTTAGCATTTGTTGTAGAGCTGGTTTGGTGGTGCTCATTTCTCTTAGCATTTGCTTGTCTGTTAAAGCTTTTGATTTCTTCATTGAATCTGAATGAGATCCTTGCCGGGTAGAATAATCTTGGTTGTAGGTTCATCCCTTTCATCACTTTAAGTATATCATGCCACTCCCTTCTGGCTTGTAGAGTTTCTGCTGAGAAATCAGCTGTTAACCTTATGGAAGTTCCCTTGTATGTTGTTTGTTTTTTTTCCCTTGCTGCTTTCAATAAGTTTTCTTTGTCTTTAATTTTTGCCAGTTTGATTACTATGTGTCTCAGCATGTTTCTCCTTGGGTTTATACTGTATGGGACTCACTGCACTTCCTGGACTTGGGTGGCTATTTCTTTTCCCATGTTAGGGAAGTTTTCAACTATAATCTCTTCAAATATTTTCTCGGGTCCTTTCTCTCTCTCTTCTCCTTCTGGGAGCCCTCTAATGTGAATGTTGTTGCATTTAATGTTGTCCCAGAGGTCTCTTAGGCTGTCTTCATTTGTTTTCATTCTTTTTTCTTTCTTCTCTTCCACAGCAGTGAATTCCACCATTCTGTCTTCCAGGTCACTTAACCGTTATTCTGCCTGAGTTATTCTGCTATTGATTCCTTCTAGTGTAGTTTTCATTTCAGTTATTGTATTGTTCATCTCTGTTTGTTTTTTCTTTAATTCTTCTAGGTCTTTGTTAAACATTTCTTGCATCTTCTTGATCTTTGCCTCCATTCTTTTTCCGAGGTCCTGGATCATCTTCACTATCATTATTCTGAATTCTTTTTTCTGGAAGGTTGTCTATCTCCACTTCATTTAGTTGTTTTCCTGGGGGTTTATCTTGTTTCTTCACCTGTACATAGCCTTCTGCCTTTTCATCTTGTCTATCTTTCTGTGAATGTGGTTTTTGTTCCACAGGCTGCAGGATTGTAGTCTCTAATGCTTTTATAAGCAGAAACGGCTTTCCAGAATGTATGTGGGATCTGGACCAGTAGCCCCCAAGAGCTCAGCTATTTATCCAAGCCCTTAATTCCCAGCAGAGTTAAGGTCTTCATTGGTGTGTTACCAAGATATAAAGAAATGCACACTGGGGAAAGGGAAGGGCTGAGGTAGTGTTGTAAACTTTTCTCAAAACTGGGTTCAAGAGGAGGTGGCATTTGAGTAGAGACATGGATAGCTGAATCCACACTTGTTACAGAGGTGTTAATAGAAGTTTTAAAAGGCAGTCTAGGAAGAAGTTGCATTCTGTGAAAACACTTGGGCATGATAAACAGTCCAGTGTTTTCAAGGAACTCAGAGGTCCTGTGTGGTTTGTGTTGGGGAGAGTTGGGAATAAAAGAAGGAGGGCTATGTCAAGGTGTACTTGTGTGTGCCAAGGGAAGGTTTGGGGAAGAGAGGTGGGCAAGGGCTGGAGTTTGAAGGAAAAGTAGTGATAGACTGGGCTAATAAATGTGGACTCGATCCTTTGTGCTAGTTTGTCCCTAAATGTATTCCACAGCAAATAAATGTCATAAGTACACAAAATGATGTTTAAAAATGATTCTGTGGACTCCAATATGTTTGCTAATGTTACATTTTACATTCTCAGCCTCTATCTCTTCTATAGATGTTCCGTTCACTTTAGAATTTTAAATGTTCTGAGGAATCCTTCAGTTACAAAAATGTGATTCCTTACTCTACCATGTTTTAAGCTTTTTTGATCACAGACACCTTTTCACCCACTCCAACTTCAAATGGAATGGTTATTAATATCCTTTTGAACAAATGTTCTAAGGAAAACACTTTGGGAAATCACTGCTCTAGAAAAAGAGAAGCCCTTATAACAAAGACTAAGAAATAAGACACAAGGATACTTGATTTTCTCATTTTACAAAGTAAACATAATGATACTGGAAGAATAAGTTACAGCAAAGAAAATGAAAAAAATACTGATGTTGAAGTTGAACAGTCAATTTGAATTATCTACCACTAAGTAGGCAAATGACCGTCAGAAAATTTATTCTCTGTGTGTCTCAGTTTTCTTAAGTATATGATTAGGATAAAAAAGGAATTTAAGACTATTGAATAAGATAATGCTTGTAATGACGAACACAGGGCCTTGCACATAATAAGAGCTTCATTGATCGTAATAGTTGCGATAATTCTAGCTTTCCCCACTGTCTCAGGTACTCTGGTATTCTCAGTTCAGCCTCCTGTCTCTAAGTTCAAGTGAGGGAGCTCTTCCCCACATGGTGTCCAAGGTTTCCCTTTTAATCTGTGGTCATCTTTAGGGGTATTATAAGGAGACCTCTTTACAAGATAGACCAAGGCTACCAGAGTAAAGCTCATGGACTGGGTATCATTTTCCTTTTTGGCTTTCGGATAGTAGAGGTGATTGAGGTTAATTGAATAAGGTGTTCATATGGGAAGTCTAAATATCTAACTAGAAAACGAAGCAGGTTTCTGAGTTGGAAACATCCTAGTTTCATGAGAGAGGAGCCACCAGCTGTCAAGGATGTGGAGCCAACAAAGATGCTAAGCACAAATCATAGACTTTCCAGACATTCCTGTGCCCACCTCTACGCTCATTTCTTTGTGGACAGCCATCCCAGCTGGGGGCTATTTTCTCAGTTCTGAACACCTCTCTGATATTCAGACTTTTAAAATATCCCTCTCTAGCCTCACCAGGCTTCTTGGCTATAACACTCTTAATTTTAAAACACCTTATTTTTTCTTCTCAAAATTGCCCTTGGTGGAATATTAGAATGATGCTGGATGTAAACTAAGTTCAAATAATTAGTAACAACTAAAGTGGTTTCCCTCTTCTTCCAGGGGTTGGCTGGGTTACACTAAAGGAAAAAAAAATTGTCTGATCTGTGCTTCTTGGGGAGGGGGAAGGAGGGAGACCTGAATTCTGTCCTGGGTAAGTTCCCTGCTCATTTCCAATCCCCCAAGACTTCTATGAAATAGTTAAGTTTCTTCATCAAAACAGGCTGAAAATTCAAATTGTTCCTCACTATTACTACTTTGGGTTCAATACTATAGAAGCAGAAATGGATTACTCTCACTTTCCCTTTCTTCTTTCTTTTCTTCCTTCAAATCTTTTTTTTTTTTTTTTTAACTTTTTCCTTTCTTGGATGCCCATCACTTTTCTCTCTGACACTCTCACAATACTTTATACACATCTCTGTATTTGGGTTTGGTTTGTTTGTTTGGGGTTTTTACCGTGGTTGTAATGATTCAATTTGTATTCTTCCAAATTTTAAGTTATTCCAAGGCATACTCTTTTTTTCTGCCTGCTCCTTTCCTGGCCCAATTCCCAAAGCTAAACAACTGTCCCAAAAAATGACTGCTGGATGGATGTACACATCAATGAAAGCATTTTCTAAAAATCTCAGTAGTGAGCCTCAGTGTACCCATCTTTTAACAAGAGGGCTGAAGCACTTGATTGTTAGTATCCATTCCAATAAAGACACTATGTGGTCTGTGCTTAAAAACAAACAAAAACACTATAAATAATCTGTAGCTGAGGTAATTCAGTAACTTGTCCTTATTTCCTTGTGAATGAGAATCTAATCAATTTTTTTAATGTTTGAAAACAAGACTTGGTTTGTATGCTGTGTATGAAGCTGGAGTGAATGTCGTTCATTGTGTTAGAAATCTATGAAAACAAGGGGTTTGAACGAGGACAATGGACAGACCCTTAACTATGAAATCACAAACGGGTGGCGCCGTAATAATCAGGTGTATTTCTAAATCAAAAACAACTTCCCCAGCAAGACTGTCTTCCCTCCCCTCCCACTGCATTATTGCTCCCTTCTGAAGCTGTCAGCTTGCACCCGCATTGCTAATTAACTGCACCACTCAAAGCAGGTGAACGGGCCCGAGGAAACAAGGAAACAACCCACAATTCTCCTTGTGATCATTTGTACTTCAAGTGTCTGGACTCTGGGACTCAGTCTGCTTGACTTGCCCCGCCCCCTTCCACACTGAGCACATACCCACATGCGCACACCTCAGGCAGAAGGAGTGGCCTCTCCAGAGGGGAGAAAGAGTGGGAACCATCTGTGATGTTTGCAAGAGAGAAACCTTTAGACTGACTCAGGAGCTGGACTGAGTGTGAAAGAAGTAGATAAATATACTCCAAAGCTTCCTAAGGAAACATCACCTTGGTATTCCCAACACAGAATACCTTCCCATTAGAGGATATTTCCCCCTGGGAAGCATACGAATCCACCCCTCTCTTCATCCTTACAAGCAAGGTGATTTTATCAGCCATCCACATTTCTCAATGTCCAACACTATTCCTCCAGATTAAATCAGCATCATCTGTCACCCTAATTCCAGTAATAGCCTCCTTCTCCATTATGCAATCACAAAATTTGGTTTGGAGAAATCCAGTTCTATTTTGGATTCCCCTATTTCACCACTGCTGCTTAAAACTTTAGCTTTTTTTTCCATTAATCTTAATGATAGAATCCTAAATTCCTAATGGCTCCCAGTACTCTGCACAGCCTTGCCTCTGCCCAACATCCCAGCTCCCTCACATTATGCTGTGCACCTCAGTCAGCGTGCACCAGTTCTCCACATAAACCAAGCTTTGTCATGCTTCAGGAAGGACCTCCACTCATGCTATTCCTTCTGCCTGAAACCTTCTTCTTCCAACTCTCTACCTGTCATCCTACTCATCCCACAGGCCAAAGCCTAAACATCACTTCATCATCAGTAACATTGACTCCATTGACAACCTGCACCCACCAATTTAAATGTCTCCCCAGTTATATTCTAACATTTCAGTCTTTATTTTTTTACTTTTTTCCATAGCATTGATTACAATTTGTAGTTACACACATATCAGCCTACATAGCAACATGTGTCTCTTTTACTAGACCAATGGTTATCAACCAGGGGTGATTTTGCCCTCCAAGGGACATTTGGCAATGTCTGAAGATACTTTTGGTTGTGAAACCTGGGAGGGGTGGAGGCATACTACAGGCGTGGAGTGGGTAGAGGCCAGGCATGCTGCCAAACAACCTGCAACGCACAAGACAGCTCCCCGCAGCAAAGAATTACCCAGCTCCAAATGGCAGTAGTTGAGACACCCTGCCATAGACTATAAGCTTCACGGCACAGGCAGAAACTATGCCTGTCTTAAACATTTCTGTTTCTCCAGGATCTAAAGTTTGTTTAACATAGACTGTGTTTAATGGATATTGATTAAATGAGTAGTTGGATGATGACATACACCATACTCCAAACACAAGCCATTACTTGCTGATTAATCACTTACTAAGCATCATGATATATGAGACCATGTGTTTCTCACTGGTAATATAATGGTAAATATGAACAGCCTATGCTATCAGGAGCCTTAGAATCTAGAAGAGGAATAAGAAAGTAAATTGTAAGTTAAAATTGAGGGAAATTTTAGTGCATCACACATTATAAGAAATTATTTTGTCAGTTGAATGGCATAAAGGATTTTTTTTTAAAAAGGCACAACATGAGTCTTTCGTTTACTCAATAAGTATTCACTGAGGACAGGATGGTAGGGATGTAGCAGTGAGTAAGATAGACAAGACTCCTGCCTTAACGGAACTTATATTCCAGAAGGGAAGGCATACATTAAAAGGTATACAAAAAATCAACAAGGTCATTACAATTGAGCTATGTGTTACGAAAACAGTAAGTAACAGGATAAGATAAAGCATAACGTGGAGTGTCCACTCTAGATAGGATGATCAGACAAATCCTCTCTGAGGAGGCATTTTATATGAAATTAGGGTATAATTGTGAGCTTATGTAATTATGAGCTATTACGAAAAGTGGGCAGATACATAACAAAGTGTATAAAATCACTTTCCAAACAAGTGAAACACAATATGCAATGTCTCAGATGTAGGAGAGACCTTGCACGTTAGAGGGACAGAGAAGAGGTCAGTGAGTCTAGAATCCAGTGAGATTCAGGAAAAATGGTAATCAAACAGAGCTGGAGAAACATAAAAGCAAATTATGAACATTCTCTAAGCCATGGTAAGATGTATGGATTTTTATTCTAAAAACAGTGGATGAATTTTCTAAATTTAAATTTATATTTTAAATCATCGCTCTGGCTGTTTCACGAAGAGAAATGGAAAAGAGTGGAACAGAAGTCTGTCAGTAAGCTAGGGCAGTGGTCCATGTGAGAGGTGAAGAGATGTCCATATGGTGGTAGAAGTCGAAAACAAGAGAAGTAAATGGACTTGAGATGTTTTTCTGAGTTGTGATAGACAGGCGTTTGTGATACATTAAATTTGCAAGGTGAGGGAAAATGAAAACTCAAGATAATATCCAAGTTTGGCCAGAGGAATTGAGTGTAGGAAGTACTGTATTGTTTAAATAGGGAAGATCGAGGGAAAAAAGATGCTTGTGTGTGTTGTTGGTGATGGCTAAGGACTACCGGCTGGACATAGTACAACTGCAACATTAAGCATGAAAACAGCCATAGCTTACATAGCACTCATTATATATCACACACTCTTTGTTGCATTTTATAGCCTTTGGGTGTTTTAATCTTCAGGACAATCCTGCGGGAGAGATGTGACCCCTCTCCTCATTTGACAAAGGAGGAAATCAAAGTAAAGAGAGTCAAAGTAACCTATCTCAGGTGAAACAGCCAAGTGTCATGGAAGAGGATATACAGATAAGGCAGGTATATAGATGAATCTATAATTCAGAATATAGTTCTAGTTTGAAGATGTCAAATTGTAAGTCATCACAGTTTAGATGGTCAGGAGATTTCATATCTCTGTACAAAGAGAATCTAAGCAGGTAAAAGAAAAGCCTTTCTGCTTTGGTAATTTGATTAAACAATGTAAAGAAAGATAGAAACAAATGAATAAGTAAGTCTTATTTCAATGGTAAATTTATGTTCTGTACTAGTGAAACAAAATGGAAAATGTTTGAAATCTTATGATTTTCAGGGCTTTAAACGGCAGGCTAAGAAACTTTGTTTTCTGTAGGTATTCTGGGCTATGTGAGAGTCTTTGTGGGGAAAAAAAAGTGCCAGCATAAAGTGGTGCTTAGAGATGGCAGATCAGGCAGTAGAAAGCAGAACAGTTAAGAGTTAAGTAGTGAATAGAAGTTTTGAAATCATTTAAAAGGCAAGTGCAATACCAAATTTCCTCCCAGGGACAAGGAATAAAAGAACAGAGTAAACAATATATGGTGTTAGCAAGGGGGGGGGGGGCATCACGAGGGACCAACAAATTCATTTTAGCTGAACAGCCCAATTTCCCTGGGGATTCTGTCTCTCAAAATGATATTTCTCCTTCATGCCTCCAATGTGTCCCTTCTCTTTCACTTTCCTTGAAGATACGTGATTTAAGAGCTGTTGGGATTTTGTCAAAGGAGACATTCTCTGGGTTTCAGGTTCTCAACAAATGGAGCTTGGATGAGAAATTTCCATCTGGCATAGGTACGATGTAGCGTGTATAAATCTCTGCACGTAGATTTGAAGATCTAAATTATGCACATCTAAAATCTTCAAACACTTAAAATCTATCCTTCAGTGTCTAAATAGTTGCTGCTAGCTCCTTTTTTTCCTGAATAATACTTATGTGAAGCTACTCTGAAGAACGTGGAAAGAAAGGTAGCTAATATTTATGATTGCCTTCTATATTTCAGGCTTTGTGTTGTAACTACAGCTACCTCCAATGGCAATTAAGTTGTTTATTTATCTAACACAATTGACTTCTCTACTTATGTGAATTTCTCATTAGACCACAAAGCTTGCACAATAGTCATATAGTTGAGAACATGAGCCCTATGGCCACATTTTTCTGGGTTTAAGTCCCAGCTTCCATCCTATATATAGGTGTAAAAATTGCACAGGTAATTTAACCAATCTTGGCTTCCTTTCTTCATTAAAAAAATGGAAATATTAATAGAGCTCATGATGAGGATTAAGAGTTGATAGATGTAAGCTGCTCGGTAAATTGTCTATCATATTACATCAATAAATTATTTTATTGTATCTCTCATATATAATTGGAGATCAAAAATATTTGATGCTGGTATTGTTGGAAAATGGTAGGCTCTAATGTGAGTTCCTTAAGGAAGTGACTTTGAAGGTTGTTTGATTTAAAGAAATTGAGAAATGTTGAGTGCAGTATGGCTGTATTGATGATCTAGCTCAGTATTGAAGGAGAAAAGTAGAGTTCAGAGGAAGACAAGAACCTAGGTCCTAAACGGTGTTTTGCAATGAAGCAATGTTCAATATATGACATTAATGAGTAGTAAGGGGTGCTTAGAAACCAGGAGTTCTGGTCAAAGGGTCCATGCAGATACTGTGAGACTTCCACATTTATAACTAGGAACTTAAATATTCTTTTAAAAACATTTGAGCATATTGGGGAGGAACAGGTCACTTATATAAGATACTAAAAGGAGTCCATAAATCAATAAAATGTACAGTTGGAGACTGTGAGACACAAAGGAGTGCTTTTTATAAGAGAGCATAAGAAAGATTTGTAATAGAAGCAAAAACAAGCTACAGAGTGGTGACATCACCTCAGAGACCGTAAGGTGAGAAATAATAAACCAGCTTCAGAGAAGAAGTGTTGTCAGGGGAGAGTTGGTTTCAGAAACAAAAGAAGGTGAGGGAACATTCTATGAGAATGTTTTCTGACATAAAGGAGACATTTATAATGGAGCTGAGGTTATAACTGGCACAGAAGTAAGAGTCAAGAGATATCAATATTTCAGAAAGCAGGAGGCACATATTATTATAAACAAAAGTACGTGGTAGGATATGTAACTGTATGTGTGTGGCAGGGGAAGAGTGGGTGAAAGGGCTTGAATTTTGACGGCAGGCAAGGATGTCCATGCTGAGAGCAAAACTGTGATGATTATCCTTTAGATTTCAGAACAACTGAATGGAGATTCCAAGTGCTTTTGGAAGTAAAGAAGTGGCTTTCCAAGTCTCTAAAGAAATGAGAAGTGGATGTAACAAAAAAAAATGATTATACAAAATGATAAAGTGATGGTTCAAAGTCCCCTACATTAAAACAGATATTCAGGATGGATGTAAGCAGTTAATAGTTAAGAAGTACAGTTTAGGGCTTCCCTGGTGGCGCAGTGGTTGAGAATCTGCCTGCCAATGCAGGGGACAGGGGTTCGAGCCCTGGTCTGGGAAGATCCCACATGCCGCGGAGCAACTGGGCCCGTGAGCCACAATTACTGAGCCTGCGTGTCTGCAGCCTGTGCTCCGCAACAAGAGAGGCCGTGATAGTGAGAGGCCCGCGCATCGCGATGAATGAAGAGTGGCCCCCGCTTGCCACAACTAGAGAAAGCCCTCGCACAGAAACGAAGACCCAACACAGCCATAAATAAATTAAAAAAAAAAAAAAGAAGTACAGTTTAAGGGATTAAAGCACCATTTCCAAAAGGATTAGGATGTTAGTTAAGAGTGTGGGCTTGGAAGTCAGCCTGTCTGGGTTCCAATCTTGATTTCATCACTTTGTAAGGTGTGGTCTTAGGTACGTTAACATTGCCTCATGACACTTCCATTTCCACATCTATAAAGTGGATATAATAATAATACTAACAAAATAATTTTATTCTTGTAATTTGTTTAAAACAATTCTTGGCAAATAGTAAACGCAACAAAAGTATCTGTTAAAGTACACAAAAATATACACACATAACAACTGCTTGACTTTGGACAAGTTATATAACCTTTCCGAGTCTCAGTTGTCAGATCTATGGCATATAGAAAAAAAATATCTATATATACCTCACCAAGTGTGTTGATTAAATAAAAATTGAATGAGATAAACCAAGGAAAGCACATAGTACTATATCTTATACATAGTGGTCAAACAGTGTTTTCTATTATTTGTTATTATAACTACTATCAATAGTGGTAATATAAATCTTTATAAAATCACAATATTTCTTTGAATTTAAGGTTTTTGGGCATCATAAAAAGCATAAGCTATCTAGAAGAAATCACTGAACAAAAACACATTTTTAATTTGTAGTATTTCATGTTTTTAATATATTTTTAACTTTTTATTATTTGCATTGGTTTATAACATTAGATAAGTTTCATGTACACAACATATGCTGACCTCTGTGTACACTAGAGCATGCTCACCACCAGAGGCTTAGTCTTCATGAGTAACCATACTGTTGACCCTCTTTACCTGTTTTGCCCTTCCCCCCAACCCCCTAGTAATGACTACTTTGTTCTCTGTATCTATGTGTTTGTTTTTGCTTGGTTTGTTTTTTTAAATTTATTTGGTTTTTTTGTTTGTTTTTAATATTCCATGTATGAGTGAAATCATATGATATTTGTCTTTCTATGTCTGACTTATTTCACTTAGCATAATATCTTCCAGGTCTATCCATGTTGTCACAAATAGCAAGATTCCATGTTTTTGTTTTTGTTTTTTTTATGGCTGAGAAGTATTCCATTGTGTGTGTGTGTGTGTGTGTGTGTGTGTGTGCATCACATCTTCTAGGAGCTGAATGAACATTTTTCCTAAGAAGACATACAGAAGGCCAACAGGGACATAAAAAGATGTTCAACATCACTAATTAGTAGGAAAATGCAAATCAAAACTGCAATGATATATCAACTCATGCCAATCAGAATGGCTATTATCAAAAAAAGAAGGACTAACAAGTATTGGGAAAGATGTGGAGAAAAGGGAACCCTCATACATTGCTGATGGGACTGTAAGTTGGTGCATCCACTATGGAAAACAGTATGGAGATTCCTCAAAAATTTAAGAATAGAACTACCATATGATCCATCCAGCTATCCCACTTCTGGGTATTCATTCAAAGAATACAAAAACACTAATTCGAAGAGATATACCCCTATGTTCATTGCAATATTACTCACAATAGCCAAGATATAGAAACAACCTAAGTGGCCATAAAAACAGATGAACAGAGTATTTCATATTTTAATAAAATGAGCTGCTGCCTCAACTGATATTTTTCATAATAATCCACTGTCATTAACATCATAACTAAAATAAACACAGATAAACATGTTAAACATGAAATAGATGATCATACACATATATTCTTTTTATCTGAAAGCTGGGCTCTAAGAGAAAGAAATTCTATTTTCATTGGAGCAGGATATTTATGCAAACATCAGAAGGCTACTCGGGTGTGCAAATGGAGATGATAGAACCCAGTGAAAATAGATTAAATATGCATTTTGTATTGTACCTAAAACATACTAACCAAAAGCAGAAGAAAGCCAGTATCTATTCACCTCCTTTCCACATGGCATGCCCTGCTCTTGATCAAAATAACAGTCTTCATGTTTCAGCAGCTGTGAGTTCCTATGGGATAGGCACTGTGTCTTGGCCACTCTTGTAGACTTACTGCCTATCAAAATTCTTAAAATATAGTGGTATTTAATAAATATTTAACAAACACAAGAATTCATAAAGAGATGAGCAGAAGTCTAAAGATAAGTGACTGCCTTCTCCATAGGAAATGCACAGCACAGGTGAAAATTATACATTTCGATAATCAATTCACATGTTGGTCACAGACTAATCTGTAATATTTTATAATTCTAAGGCTTTATGAAAACAACACTGTGTGGTTGTTTTAAATTCCCTGTTTCTTCAAAGAAGATGAGCTAATCACAGTTCTGGTATTATTTGTTACTTCTTTATTAGAAAATATTGGGACTTCCTTTTCCATCCGTAAGACCAAATTCTCAAAACCCTTTTTTCTACCCCAGATGTAAATGTCAATTCCTCTACTGTGTCTTGATGCATTTACAATGGTGACACTGTCCAGCTCATTCTCCCATTCTCTGGTAATTGTCTGTGTACCTCCTCTCGTATCTTCTATTTGTTAATGATGGGTACTTTCTCCCCTCACGCATTTTGTTCATCTGTATAACACCAACGTCTGCCTTTCCATACTTCTGGGGCGTTAATTTTCGGATCCTACAAAAGTACTTAAAGTTTTCCCTAGTCTGCCTTTAGTCCATTTCCTTCATTTTAAAATAGGTTGTTAAAATTCAAGATGTCTTGTAACAACTCCTCCTGCAATTAAGAGACAGACGTGTGTCTGGATGTATTAGTAGGGGAAAATAATTCTGGAAACAGCTGTAGTTCAGAAAGGAGCAATTTTGCTCTGTCCCTGGTATTGAATGTGATTTTCTATGGGTATGGCATGGCATGAATTGCTTGTCCAAGAATCCAAATGGAATTTGATTCCTGCAAACCACATGAACCAGTCTAGAATATATAACAGAAAAAAAAAAATGAATGCATACAAAGATTAAGAGTAGAGTATATGCCATTTTATAGCATTGAGATGTATGTGACAGTTTTATTCCTTGTTTTTTTCCTCTATAATTGAATTTATGTAATGCAAACAGATATAATGTTTGATTTCCATCATTTGGCCTAAAGGTGTCTTTATAAGTATTAAATGTTCCTTTATTAATTAAGCTCCAAGTTTAGTTCCCGAGCTTTTAAGACATCCTTGTCAAATAAAGCATACATTCAAAGAGATTTTTCTTATGGCAAAGGCATTTGTTCAGGACCTAGTATGTGTACCAACATATATTGCTGGGGACACATATTTAAAAGTTACAATAAATGTCAATACTAATTTTAAAAAAAACTTATACTTTTGTGGAGAAAGCATGGGACTGCAAGATCCTTAACTCTACAACTACTTAGGCAACAGTAAATAAAGGGATATGGAATTCTGAGTGTGGGACTAATCAGGTTCTGACTTGAGACACGGATGCAGACTATGAATGGGTCTATTTTAAAACTTATGCTAAAAAACAAAACAAAACAAAAAAAACTTATGCTAGTGCTTTGCCCAATGCTAGATAATCGTATCAGGATCTAAGGACAGGAGAAAGGCAGAATGGAGAGAAAGATTTAAATCCAATTGAATGCATGGAATTTGTCTGCAAAAAGGCAGATATGGCATGTGGATGCTCCAGTGAGATCAAATGGCTTAAGGAATGTTGGATGACTGTTGCTGCCTTACCCATGGGTTCTTTCACTTTGAATTACTCCACTATGAAATACTCACCTGCTGCCTGCAGAGAGAGAATGAGTGAGAGAAGAGAAACATCTTTGCCTTGTCTATACTTTGTGGAGAGGCTGCTGCACATAGGTCGGGCTTGTCTCCTCTCATTTATGTTAACAGGCTCTAAATCACTCTTTCAATTCACTGCCCTCGCACCACGGAGACCACAGTAATTTGTTCCTCCAGGACACCATAACCACAGAAAGCCCCCATGATATGTTACCATAGGTGCATTTGTAAGGATTTGAATAAGCTCTCCTTCCCTCCAGCTATTTCACTAACCTTTAATTTCTAAATACACAAACACACACACACACACACACACACACACACACACACTCTACCAAACTAACAAAAACCAAAGTAACATTGCCAGGAATAGTCATTAAAATCAGAATGTGCTAATTAAGCAGTTACCAGTGTTAATATGTGAGGGTTGACCTCTGTGAACTTTACAATTAACATCTTCAACAAAGAGTTACTCTGAGTATGTATTTTCTTTGGACTTTACAGTCTGACCTTTTCTTTTATCTTCTGGGCTAAGTTTTTGTCCAAATGACCCTTCTCTGTAACTGAGAGTGAGTCCTCAAGTCAAAGAACCATATATCAGTAGTCCAAAGCACCTTTTTCAAATTCTGCCCCAGTGACTCTCAAGAAACATGATTTTGGCAAACTTGGCAGGGTAATTCCTGCTTGTACTGTACTATCCCTACATTGCAGGTGTTTAGCAACCCTGGCTTCCAGGCCCTAATTTCCTGTTAACTACTACACGTTCATATAGAAATGTGCACCCCTACCCATTTCCATATGCACTCAGGAAAGCTTTAATATCCTAAATTTAAAACCATTGATAATCCCTACTTGCAGTGACTTATTCAAATTAACTAATGAAGTAAATTCCAGGAGTGTGGTTAAAACCCAAGTACCCTGTATTCAATTCTTAAGCTGTCTCGGTTGCAAGGGAGTCACATATAGTGGGGGTAAGTTTAGAAAGGAAGGAAGTCGGTAGAAAGTACCGTCTGGATACTCAGATAGATGTTGTTATGAATTTTTTTCATTCATTAAATGTTCTGTAGAATCTGTTTTACCTAGAATCAGGGTTATCGTGTTCCTTACTTTGGTTTTATGTATGTGAGGGAAATAGCATGAAATCCAGACACCTACTACAAACAACAAAGTGTTCATTGATTTGATAAACTGTTAGAGTGTACGTCAAAAGCGTAATATTAATCTCAGAAATAGGGGCTTTTTTGTTTTCTTTTATTTCAAATTCAAATCTCAGAAATTGACTAATACCTCTCCTAAGCTGTTCTTTCAAGCCAGTTGCCACCAGAAGTCATTGGAAAGAAAGAACTATTTCATAATGGATTTGAAAGGAGCTTATGCTATCAAGTTCTTAATAGACAGCTGTGCAGCCCTAGGCATGATCGGCACAACTGGTGGGTGTTCTCTGGAGATCCCCCAAGGATTCAATAAATGGAATAAACGGGCAACGGAGAATGAAGTGAATTGGAAAAGTGCCTGGTTGACTTCATAAATACTAGCAGGGAAGGATAGGGCAGGATTTATCTTCCAAAAATAAACCTGTTTTACTTGGACTATGCACACACATATGTGCATGCATTTGTGCCAACAAGTGCACACACACACTCACACCTTAATTTGTCTTTTGCTTTAAATCCATCAAGATTTCTTGTATTTTGTTCTGACAGTAAGTCGAGCCACCTGGACTTCAAGTGTAGTTAAAGGAAACCCTACCTATGCAGAGCATCATTTGTCTCTATGTCTGTTGCTACAAGAAGCCATATCTCTGGGGTTTGACAGTCACCCAGAGAGAGAGAGAGAAGACAGCCTTAGGGTCTCAGGCTAAAATTGCTTTTACTTAGAACTATTTATCAATGTGCTTACTT
Organism: Balaenoptera ricei; assembly: GCF_028023285.1. Taxonomy (NCBI): domain Eukaryota; kingdom Metazoa; phylum Chordata; class Mammalia; order Artiodactyla; family Balaenopteridae; genus Balaenoptera; species Balaenoptera ricei. The sequence goes on along the minus strand of NC_082644.1, from coordinate 107,390,066 downwards.
CACTTTCTCCACGTTTTCCTTCTGTGGTTTACTTTTGTAATGTAAATACCTTCAAGCTACCCCTGAGAAAACAGAATGTCTGCATTTGATGCCTCCTCTGTTATCTTGGTGCTCTGAGTCCTTCAATTAGTATATAATTGGAATAACCAATATTTATTGAATAACTATTTGATGCTAAATACTTAAAAGATATGAACTTATTAAATTTTTATAACAGAACTGTGAGGTAAGGATTAGTAGTATCATTCTCAGTTTCCAGTTGAAAGAACTGAGGTCCACAGAAGTCAGTAATGATAATAAAGCCTTAGTCATAACAAAGGTAGAAACTGAGATTTGAACCCAGCTTTTCCTGACTAAAAGGTATTCCAGCTTTCTTAGAAATTAAATTCCAGAATTTAGGCAATTCATGTTTCTTCTTTTTAATACAATTTCCTAAATAAGTCAAGAATGGTAAAATCATGTCATGCAGAATGCCTCTTTCAGTGCCCAGATATTTATAATCAAGTATAGTATGTTCTCATGAGGTCTTAGATTTCTCAATATGTCTTTCCAGGAGATCACCGCCAATCAACTGGAGTGGATTCTCAAGATAAAATGTACTCTCTCAGTAATCATCAGGAAAATGCAAATTAAAACCGCACTGAGATATTATCTTACACCTTTTAGAATGATGTTGGATGGCAGGGATAATGAATAATATCCTCTGAGCTGAGAAGGAGCTTTGAGACCAAAAAACAAAGCAGGCAACGCGGTAAAGTGCAATTATGAGGTCTATTCTGAGTAACTTACATACAGGCAGGACTGGGCGGATCACAATCCGGAGGCATTCTCAGCTGCACTTGCACCACAGAAAAGGCTACAGGGACATTTAAAGGGGCCAAAGCTAAAAATAGAGTCCGACTACTAAGGGAGAAGCATGTCTGCACCAGTGGGAAACAAGGGTTTTTCCTCCCCTCCAAGGATCTTATGACTTAACCATCGTCCTCAGCAAAAGGCATTCTTCCAGGTTTCATATCAGATGAAGGCAAGGGGAGACACTGATAGAGAACTTATCTTGTTTGGGCACATTCCTTGTGATTAGGCTAAAGCTCAGTCATGCAGAAAGGGGAGGGAGGGGATAGGACTGAGGGCCTAAGATCGAGCTGAAAAAATGGAGTTAGTGTGGTTCAGCCACACACATGGCTATTATCAAAAAGACAAGAAATAAGTGTTGGTGAGGATGTGGAGAAAAGGGAACCCCTGTGCATTGTTGGTGGGAATATAAATTGATACAGCTTCTATGGGAAACAGTATGATGCTTCCTGAAAAAGATTAAAAAGAGAACTACCATATGATACCACAATCCCACTTCTGGGTATATATCCAAAGGAAATAAAAACAGAATTTCAAAGAGATATGTGCACTCTCATGTTCGTGGCAGCATTATTCATTAACAGCTAAAATATGGAAAAAATCTAAGTGTCGGCCAATGGATGAATGGATACAAAATATAAGTGTCTGCCAATAGATGAATGGACGGACACACACACACACACACACACACACACACACACAGAGGAATATTATTCAGCCATAAGAAAGAAGGAAATGTTGCCTTTTGTGACAACATGAATGGTCCTTGAGGACCTCCTGCTAAATGAAATAAGTTAGAAAGAGAAAGACAAGTACTGTATGGTCTCATTTATATGTGGAATCTTAAAAAGCCAAACTCATTAAAACAGAGACTAGAATGATGTTTACCAGAGGCTAAAGGGTAGAGGAAATGGGAAGCTGTTGGCCAAAGGGTACAGACTTCCAGATATAAGGTGAATAAGTCCTAGAGATCTAATGTATAGCACGGTGATTATAGTTAATAATACTGTATTATATACTTGAAAATTGCTGAGAGTAGATTTTAAATGTTCTCACCACATAAACAAAATGGTAATTTATGAAAGAATGGAGGTGTTATCTAAGGCTACAGTGGCAATTATTTTGCAATACATAAGTGTATCAAATCAACAGGTTGTACCCCTTAAAATTATATAATGTTATATATGTCAGTGATATCTTAATAAAGCTGGAAAATATTCAGAACCACGTGTAATGTATCAAGAACATAGTGGGTCCTCACTCAATTGCTCATTTCAGCCAATTTTGTAAAATTGCCTGTTTGAAAAGTAAGATATTTTGTAGTAATTAGATATTTATGCAAACTTTTAAATCATGCCCTTTGATTATTAAATATCACATTTTTATCTGGGTCTAATCTAATTACATATGTCCTTAAAAGTAAAGAATATTTCATGACAGTGGTAAGAGAGAGAGATGTGAAGATGGAAAGTGGTCAGAGAGATGCAACATTGTTGACTGTGAAGATCAAGAAAGGGCACCATGAACCAAGGAACATAGGTGACCTTGAAACAAATGCTTCCCTAGAGCAGCGGTCCCAACTTTTTGGCACCAGGGGCCAGTTTCGTGGAAGACAATTTTTCCATGGATGGGGGGCGGGGGAGCGGGGGCATGGCTCAGGCGGTGATGTGAGCAATGGGGAGCGGCTAGTGAAGCTTCGCTTGCTCGCCCGCCCCTCACCTCCTGCTGCTGGCCCAGTTCCTAACAGGCCTCGGACAGCTGCTGGGGTTGGGGACCCCTGCCCTAGAGCATCTAGAAAGGAATACAGTATAGCTAACACCTTGATTTTAACCCAGTGAGACTGTGTCAGACTTCTGACCTACAGAACTGTAAGATAATATATTTTTATTGTTTTAAGTCATCAAGTTTGAGGTAATTTTTATGACAGTTATGCAAGTCTAATAAATATAACTAGTTCGACATTTGTACCAGTCAAGGTTTGTACTTGATTCCCCCAACCAGACCCTCCCTAGATGTCTTCACCTTTACTTTTGATGGGCATTACCTAGAGGACGAGGTGCACTCCACTTTCTGAAACAAATGTATCTGGAGAACGATCCTGCAGCCTGGGCTCCACAGTCCGGTGAGGCTGTGGCTCTAGTCTTGGGTTCAGGTGTTGAGCTTTCTACTTCACAGACATCCCATATATCCATATGGCCAAGAATGCAAGACTATACTTCTTAATTCATTCAACAAACATTTTTTTTACACCTACTGTGTACCATTTCTGTTCTGGTTACTGGGACCCAGTGATGAACAACATGGACAAACTCCCAACTCTCATGGAGTTTATACTCCAGGGCAAGAAACAGCAAACCACAGCCCATGGATCAAATCCAGTCCACTACCTGTTTTTATAAATAAAGCTTTCTTGGAACGCAGATGTGCCCATTCACTTGCATATCCTTAATGCTACTTTCATGCTATAACAGCAGAGTGGGGTAGTAACATCGGAGACTATGTAGCCCACAAAGGATATAATACATATTATCTGGCTCTTTACAGAAGAGGTTTGCTAACACTTGCTCTAGAGGAAAGACAAGGAATGAAACAAGTATGTGCAAATATTAAGAAGTACAGGGTGCTCTGGAAGTGTCTTAGAGTGAGGGGATAACATTTAACTAATCTGAAATAATCAAAAACTAAAGGATGCATAAGAGTTAGCCAAATAGAGAAAGTGTGAGAAGTTAGGAAAAAGTGTCCCAGATAAAAGGGAGATTATGTGTAAATGCCAGAAAGTGAGAAAGGACATGGTACCTTGGACATTAAGCTGGGAAAGGACAATATGTGGAAGAATGGTCCAATATGATGTCAACGCAAGTAACATATTAGAGGCCATGTTAAGGATGTTCAATTCCATACAAAAGGCAATGGGAAGTCAAGGATTAGTTTTAAACTGGGTTTCCCTGCCTAGTGCTTAATTATTTCCTTGACTTGAAACTCAGCCCTGATCCCCAGCTGCTTGGCTGTGTTTCCTGTATCTGCCTAGATCCTGCGAACTCTTCTTGATGTTTCTTCCTTCATAAGAATACTCTAGATAGGTTCTTGCTGACTGTCCAACTGAAACTCATATCTTTCTTGTACCCAAAGCTGACTCATTCCTGGTATGGCCTCTTAACTGGCCATTCCCTGAATTATAGTTTATTGGACTGCCATGGCATTCCTCACTTTCATGAGTCCCTGCTCTCATTCTGTTGGAGTCTAGTTCCCATGATATAATGGAAACAAACAAACCAACACAAACAAATAGACTGACAAGAGTTATCTTGACTTCAAGTCCTGGCTTCCTAACTTCATAGCTGTGTGATATTAAATAAGATGTGACATTAAATGGCTCCTAAGCTCCTTCATTTCTAAAATGGTCATAGAATTCTTATGAGGATTAAATGGAAAAGTATGCTGTGCTACATCAATTGCATCAATGGACCTATTAAAGCTATTCCTGTATTCCACACTTTGCTGTCCCCTCCCACCCTGTGACTCTTTTGTCCAGCTCTGACTTGTGACTTGACCTCGTGATTTTCCTTGGTCAATAAAGAGGTAACAAATGTGACACAAGCAGAGACTCCAAAATGTGCTTATGTGGTTCAGCTTCCTCTCTTACCTCGCAGGCTTCCCCAGGAGAACACGCCTGGGATAGTCTACTGGAGAAGGAAGCAGGTGGAACAGAGCTGAGTCAGTCCAGTTGTCCCAGCCAAGCCTCCAGACATGTGAGGAAGTCCTCCTAAGATCTGGAGAGTTGTCTAGCCAACACTGTGCTGACCATAGACACTGTGTGAGCCCCATCAAGTCTAGTTCAGAACAGCAGAACTGACCAACTGGCTCTAGACTCATCAACAGCAAGTAATGTTTATTTTGTATATCTCTGAAGGTTTGTGGTTGATTGTTTCACAACAGTTTCATAACTGTTGCATATACAGCAACTAATTGACGCATATACTTGAAGTGAGATAACAGTGTGCCGAGCATATGCCCTGTGTTCAATAAACGGTAGCTCCTCCCCGTACCACCGCCACCTGTGTGATGTAACTATCAGCAGGTGTCAATTCAGAATATGCTCTCATTATTACACCGGTTAGGGTGGAGCTTCACTTCTGCTGGGTTTCCAGACAGCATGCTTGCTGACACAGACACACTGTTGACAGCAGTCAATCCTGCTGTAGTCCAATGACCTGTGCACACTCAAACACACACACACAAACACACACACAATTTAAATAAACGGAGGGTCCCACCGTCTTCATTCTTAAATTAGTGCCTGCCTGTTGCAATTTAAGGGGCTCTCACCGAAGTCATCACTAAGTCGCATTTCCCGTTCTCTTCAGGTGCCCACCACAGCTCCCACATAGTCCTTTGCCTGGCAGAACTGAGCAAACTACATCATGTCAGGGTCAGCACAGCCTGGCTTCTGAAGTAGGTCTGGAGACGGTTTCCAAAGAGACATGTTATTAAAGAAACAATGCCTTTGTCTCAGCAGCAGGGCTAAGTGCTGTTTATTTCTAGATGCCTTCCTGGAACACAGGGGAGAGAGTGCAGTTGCATGTCATTCATGGAGTGGCTGAGACTGGATGGGGGGTAGCATTCAGAGGAAATGACCAGGCTCATTCAGGCCTGGCGACATGATGCAATTTTCTGTCCTTGACAAAAAGGAACTCAGTTTTCCTTCTTCACTGGCCCGCAGGGGCTCCAAACTTCAACATTCCTCTTTGTGTGAATTACAGCATCTGTTTCTCCTTCACCTGAACATCTAGGGTTTAAGCATTTTTTGATTTTTCCATAGAAATGTTTCCCTTTTTCCACGTTCCCTCTCTCACACTGTTCCTTCTGATCAAGATAAGTACAGCCGAGTGGCTCAGACCACAGGTTCTGGGAAAAAAACTGCATCAGTTAGAATCCCATTTTGAACATTTAATCTCTGTCCTTGGACAGTTCTCTTCTTCAAGACTCCTTTCATTATAATAGTAGTACATTAAAAATAGTAGTTACATTATAGGTATGTTTTATGAAACAAATGAAATAATTCACCATTAAGTATTTATCTCAGGATTTGACAAAGAGCAAGCACTAAGTAAACACTTGTTCCTATTCTCTCATTACAGTTATCAATTTTTTTGTTTGTTTTTATTATTATCCAGACTGAGACCTGGTATTTGTTCCTCTAAACATCTCTTCAATTCTTCACCTCTATCTGAATCTACCCTCTTAACCCTCCTATATAAATCATGCCAGAAGCATCTCAACTAGCCTCACCAGCTTTTCTCTCTTCTCTCTGATACTTTCCACTGGCACACCGTTTCTCCTAGGATAGCTCTCATCCTTTGTTACATGATGTATTAATTTCCTAGGGCTGCCATAGCAAAGTACCACAGACTGAGGGGCTTAAACAACATAAATTTATTTTCTCACAGTTCTGAAGGCTAGACATATGAAATCAAGATATCAGCAGAGTGTCCACGCTCCTCCTGAAAACTGTAGAGGAATCCTCCCTTTCCTCTTCCTAGCTTCTGGTGATTTCCCACCATATTTGATGATCCTTGGCTTGCAGATGCATCATTCCAACCCCGCATCATCACATGGTATTCTTGCAGTGCCTGTCTTCACACAGTTGTCTTCTTATAAGGATATCAGACATATTGGATGAGGAACCCACCCTACTCCATGATGTCTTCATCTTCACTAATTACATCCACACTAATTATACTTCCATATAGTGTCACATTCTGAGGTACCTGAGCTTAAGACTTGAACTTATCTTTTTTTTTTGGGGGGGGGGAAGGGGGACACAATTCAACCCATAAAACACGGCTCTTTAGGATTTCCTCCACTTACATCTCAGTCTCTGTCTCTCACCAGTCTCCATACTATACGTTCTGGCCACACGAAACTTTTAAAAATAAGTTGAGGACTTCCCTGGTGGTGCAGTGGTTGAGAATCTGCCTGCCAATGCAGAGGACATGGGTTCGAGCCCTGGTCTGGGAAGATCCCACATGCCGCGGAGCAACTAGGCCCGTGAGCCACAACTACTGAGCCTGTGCGTCTGGAGCCTGTGCTCCGCAACAAGAGAGGCCGCGACAGTGAGAGGCCCGCGCACCGCGATGAAGAGCAGCCCCCACTCGCCGCAACTAGAGAAGGCCCTCGCGCAGAAACTAAGACCCAACGCAGCCAAAAATAAATAAATAAATAAATAAATAAATAAATAAAGTGTAAAATTTATAAAAAAAATAATAATAATAAGTTGATTATACAGTGTCCTCTCTGCTGCCTTGGAGCCTTTCACAGGCTATAAGCTCTGGCCAGAACAGAGCTTATAGCCCTCCCCTAGCTTATGCCCAATGCCCTCCCCTAGTTTTTTCCTAGCTAAGGTTTACTTATTCTTAAGATCTCAAAGTTGTCATGACCTATTACGAGAAACCTCACTTCACACCCATTAGGATGGTTATTGTCAAAAAGAAGAAAGAAAGAAGAAAAGGAGGAAAGGAAGGAAAGGAGGAAGGAAGAAAATAACAGGTATTGGTGAGGATGTTGGCAAGAAGAAATTGGAACTCTTTTTCATTGCTGGTGGAGATGTCAAATGATGCATCCACTGTGGAAGACAGTAAAGCCATTCCTCAAAAAACTTAAACACAGAATTACCTTATCATACAATGATTCCACTTTGGTTATATACACAAAAGAATTAAAAGCAGGGACTTAAACAGATATTTACATAACAATGTACATAGTAGCATTATTCTCAATAGCTAAAAGGTGGAAATAATACACAACTATCAGTGGACAAATGGACAAACAAAATGTCATATATATTATACTATATAGTATATATATAGTATATATAATGTAATATATATATATATATATATATATTACATTATATATATATGAAGCATTATGCCAAGTAAGATAGATACGAAAGAACAAATCTTCTATGACTCCACTTACATGAGGTACTTAGAGTAGTCAAATTCATAGAGAAAGAAAGTAGAACAAAGGTTACCAGGAACTGGGTCAGGGGTGGACAGCACAAGGAGTAACTGTTGAATGGATACAGAGTTTCAGTTTGTAAGGATGAAAAGTTCTTTAGATGAATGGTGATGATGCTTGAGAACAATGCCAAGGCACTTAGTGCCACTAAATCACACGCTTAAAATGGTTAAAATGGTAAGTTATAGGATGTATATATTATACTACAAAAAAACCCCTAAAAAAAAAACAAAAACAAACAAAAAAGCAAGAGAATGTATTCTACCTATGCATCCAGTGGTATCTGCATAATTTATTTTTTTAAATTTAACCAACACAAAGATAATGCATCTATATGCTGATCACTGATCTAAGCACTATGTAAATAAGAGCTCGTTTAATCTTAATACCTTACGATGTAAGTAACATTATTATACCTACTGGATGGATAAATACATTGAAAGAGAGAGGCAAAGCAATTTTCCCAAGGTCAGCAGTCCCTACGTGGCAGAGCAGGATTAGAGACAAGCATTAGGGAATCAGGCTCTGGGGTCTGGACGCTAAACTCTCACAGCTCAGATCGTGTTCATCACCTCCATAATCACAGTGTTCAGGGGATCTAAGTTACGTGCACAGTACAGTCAATGCCACTTTATTTTTTAGGAGAGCTCTCAGATCAACCCCATCCTATAATCTATTCCTGTAACATGGCTTATTCCTATAATTTTCATATTTCTTACTGAAATGAAAGGATCTCTCACTAGTTTTGGAACATTTTCTGTCATTTCCTAGTTTTGTGTTTTTGTCCACATAATTGGTCCTAGTTATCTATTTCTATGTAACAAATTACTGTCTAACTTTTTGTACTATAAAACAGCCATTTGGCTTTTTTCAAGACTTTGGGGTCAGAAATCTGGAAAGGCTTGGTTGGGCAGCTTGTCTCTGATCCACGTGGGATCCATGTGGGACATGGCTGGACAGTACTCTTCCAAGATGATGGCTTCTGAATGCACTTGTCTGGAACCTCAGAGCCTCCTGGCATTTCTCTCTGTTTCTGTCTCTCCATATGTCATCTCCACATTCTAATATAAGATAACTTTACTGGTTTGGGCTACTCACAACAAGGTAGTCTCAGGGATGTCATACTTTTTACACAGCGACTGGCTTCTAAGAAGCAGAAAGAAGTCACCTGAACAGTTAAAGTCCCCACTAAGAACTGGCATAGCATCATTTCCACCGGATTCTAGTTGTCAAAACAATCACCCATATTCAGGTAGGTAAAGAGATAAGCTCCATCTCTTGTTGGAATCATTGCAAAGTCATATTGCAGAAGAGCATGTGGAATGGGAGATATCATTGTGACCATCTTTGTAAAATGAAAATCCTTGTTATCTTTATCTAGCTGGAATCAGATAGATAGACAGATAGATAGTTTTTTTTTAATTTATGGATTCGACAATACTCTATCACAGTCAATCATGTAAGTAGCAGAAGCTCAATTTTAACTAATGATTAAAAATAGTATGTACTGGGGCTTTCCTGGTGGCGCAGTGGTTGAGAATCTGCCTGCCAATGCAGGGGACACGGGTTCGAGCCCTGGTCTGGGAAGATCCCACATGCCACGGAGCAACTAGGCCCGTGAGCCACAGTTACTGAGCCTGTGCGTCTGGAGCCTGTGCTCCGCAACAAGAGAGGCTGCCATAGTGAGAGGTCTGCGCACCGCGATGAAGAGTGGCCCCCACTTGCCGCAACTAGAGAAAGCCCTCGCACAGAAACGAAGACCCAACACAACCATAAATTTAAAAAAATAAAATAAAATAATTTAAAAAAAAAAAATAGTATGTACTGGTTCAGGTACCAAAGTACAGAATGGGCAGGGACAGTTTTTTGCTTATTTCAAGTATAAGTCCAGGAAGTCAGATACCCTTCGTACTCTTTCCTTCTGTTACCTAAATTTTTCTCTCTTTGTTGGCTTCAGTATTTCACCAGAATGCGAAAGAAGCATAAGACTATTAGAAATATATTACTGAATTTTAAGGAGAGATTCCAGAGATGGAGATGAATATCTGAGTATCATCTACATAGAAACAGATAATTATTGACGATGTGGAAATGAGTGAGTTCTTTAAAGAAGGTAACAGGGCTAAAGAGAAGAAAAGAAGGGGCCAGATCAAAGTGAGAACTTAACTTTCAGGACGCAACGTTTATTTTGTGGTGTGTGTGTGTGTGAGTGTGTATATATCTGGTCAGGGAAAGATTTAATAAGCCCTTTACCGGAGTAACTAGTAATTACTGGTAGTTGCTAGTGGTAATATTATAGTAAAAACAATCCCTGCCTTACCTGTGTCAAAGTAAAGCTGTAACCCTAAGAAAGGAATGAGGTAACTAACACGTTGTTTGGTGGGAAAGATTTTGGAGTTGGACTTAGGGGACATCTCCCCAGCTCTCCATCTTCCACAAGTGGGAAAGGTGGTGGGGGACAAGCTTTCTAACTCCTTTGGGTTATCTCTTAAAGATATAAAATGAGGAGATTGAACTATATGGATGTCAGAGGCTCTCCTAATTCTAAAAGTCTGTGCATTATAAAAATGCTTTTGCCAAGTATACAAAATATTACACAAAACAAGATTTTATGAGTTTTAAAGGTTGATTTATTCAGAGTGTCTGTCTACATGGATCAATTTCATCATATAAATGTCAACCATTCCATTTTTAGTTTAGTTTTAGTACTGTACTTCCACCAGGTCCACAAGGCCACAGCCAAGTGGAAACCACATTAAGTATCATGGAGGGGGAAACTACAGATGAACCCTACTCATGCAGCTGCAGTGGTCATGACAAGCTTTGGGTTAATAAAAGGTTTGTAAATGTAGTTGCTTCTTAATTGCATTAGAAACACGTGCTTTTTCAAAGATCCCCAGGGTGACTCTTCTCATAAATAGCAAGCGCCTTTTGTGATATGAATTCTAATGGCTTAATTAACTTTTTGCAAACTCAGAGTTTGATTTTTCCAGCATTCTTAACACTCAGCCTACCTTTATTGCATAGTCGAATATTTCTATTTTATTTCTTCCATAGGATAATTTAATATGCAGGTTGATACCTGACAAATAGATCAGCCAGACATATTTTGTCAAGTGGAACCTTTACTTCAGTTCTCTAAATTGATGTTCAAATTCATTAGTTAATTGCCTCAATATCTGCTGGACTTTGACAGCCAGGCTGTTTTCTACTTCCTTTCACTGCTTCTTTCTAGTCAGTCATTTAATCAGTTTCTGCCTGGTTTACTTATACTTTCATAATTTCCTTTCTTTTAGCTAAATTCATATGTGCATATTTTGCTGATTTTAAATGAAATTAATTCTTGTTATAAAATATTTTGAAGTTACCACTGTGTATAAAGTAAAATACAAATTATTTTATGCTCTCACTCCTCAAGCCCCTTAGACAGTCACTGTTCAGTTTGGCATATAGTCTTTCAAACTTTGTCTGTGTTTTAAAATGCAATATATTATATTAATTTTTATACATAACCACATTATTTTCCAATATTATATAGCATCCCATTGAATGATTTTCAAATCATTTAGTAAATTAATAACCCAATTGTAGTTATATTGCCTGTTTTCATTTTTTTCTCATTTCAGACAATGTTGTATCGAACATACTTACCCAGTGATCTCTCCAGATACTTAGGATAGTTTCCTAGAATTATAATTCTTGATTTAAATAATATGCATCCTTAATGTTAATCTGTACTGCTTTATTTTCCTCTAGGGAATTACACTCAGGAAAAAAAGGAAGCGTATGAGGATGTTTGTTTGACCACATCCTTGATAAACACCTGGCCTTATGAATCTTTTGATAAATGTCTTTCTCTCTTTCTCGCTCTCACTTTCTCTCTCTCTCTTTATTTTTAGCATGGCTAAACCTATTTTCATATTTTTGTGGTTATTTATAGGGTACTCTTGATGAATATATAATACCTTTAGGTTTTCTCATCCTGGTGCATTCTACCTTCCACACATAACACAATTAAAAAATAATTCAAAGCCATTGGGGTCAAATCTTTTGAAGGCATCTCATAATGAAAAAAAAAAAAAAAACCCAAGTTCAGTGCCCTAGGTCTCACATTTCAGACTCTCTTGCAATGGGTCCTACTCACTTTTCCAAACTTACTTCCTGCTCTTTTTCACTATTCCAGCTTTAAGGCTCTTCCTCGTCTTTAACACACACTGTGCATATCACTACCATTTGATATTCAGTTGTTTATCCTTCAAAGGTTTGTTTCTCCCATAAGGCTTTCCTGACTATCTCCAGCCCAAGCTGAATTCCTCCAGCACTTCCTCCCATAGCACTTAAAGCTGACACCATTCTCTTTAGGACCCAATTTAGTAGCACTTGCATTTCTCCTCTAGTTGCTTCCAAAAGCAAACAATTCCCTCTGGGCCAGGATGACATTTTGTTCGTTTGCATATTCTTTCAATTCATATAATGGAGTTTAGAACACTTTAAGGACTCAATGAACATTTGTTGAATGGTCTACCCATTTCTAATCCTTTGCTTTCACCTACCCCCTCAAAAGTTAACTCCTTGTCACTTCAGGTTTGAGCTAGTTGGTAGGTAGTATTTTCAGATGCCTTCGTACTTCTCTCTGTTTCTCTTTCCTCTTCTAATTCATTGCATGCTCTCAGATCACAAAAGTGATCATGGAACACGAGACTGAACAAAACAAACAAGTGACTAAATGAATGAATGAATATTTACCTGTCTGACCACCATAATTATTTGGGGAATGGGTACATGAACCAAAAATAGTCTTGCGTCCCTGGGACTCTTCTGCCTGGAAATATCTTTCCTTGGTTGTCATGGTACCAGAAGAATGCAAATCAGGGTGGCAGTAGCACTCTCCAGGGCTCCATGGATGGAACACACTTAATAATATAGAAGAGCCAATAAATAGAGAAAAAAAGGTGTGAGAACAAGCATATTGGACAAATTATTTGAACCCTAGATCAGAACATGCCTGCTCTCTTTCCTCTGTACTTCCATTTATGGGAATCTCAGGAACTGGCTTAATATGTTTGAATTCCTCTTCAACATGTAGAACTATTATTTCTAATAAGAAACATTATTCCTTTATACTTCTTTGCCTGTGGCCAATCTGAAACTTTACCTTTGGCTTTTTTTTTCTTAATTTACCAATTTCTAAAATCTAAGTTAAGATCTCCCACCCATCATGAAATCTTCCTCAAGCTTGCCCACTCACTGTTTCTCTGAATGTTTGGGAAAGAGGACAGGGTTCTGTGAAGCACTGTGCATTTGAGTGGGAGACTGGAATGGAAGGCAGAATAAAAAACAAGAATAGTTTAAGGAATGTCCAAAAAAAAAGAATACAAATGGTTACAAAAATTATAGCACATTTGTTCTTAGGCTATTATCTACATATTTAATAATGATGAACACTATATAATAAAGAAATGCTCTTGAGATGTTTAGCAAAGCAGAGCATAGTGTTGCAGGTATATCATAATTACAATGTAAAATAATGGGTATTAATTTAAAACTGGCAAAAAAGGTAGAAAAATAATTTATTGATTTTAGTGTGTGGGATTACAGGTGAGTTTTTTTCTGTAAATATTTACATTACTTTTACAACTTAAATAAATAAAATGTTTTTCCCTCTATTTTCCCAATTTTCTACAGTGTGTGTGTGGGTGTATGTGTGTGTGTGTGTGTTTATGTGTCAGGTAAAGGTCCGAGGCAGAAGGTGTGGACCCACTACTTATTGTAGCGTCTTAGTAAGATTGTGTCATCTTTGGTCTCAACTTCACCATCTGTAAAAGGATGGTGAATGAAATTGATCCAGGGTTCCAAGTGCAAAAGCCTACTTTTCGGGACTTCCCTGGTGGTCCAGTGGTTAGGACTCTGAGCTTTCACTGCCAAGGGCACAGGGTTCAATCCCTGGTCAGGGAACTAAGATCCCACAAGCCATGCGGTGTGGGCAAAAAAACAAACAAAACCAAAACAAAGCCCAAAAAACAAAAACAAAAACAAAAAGCAAAAAAATACCTACCTCAGAGAGTTGCCATGAGGTATTTTGTGTTTTTTGTTTGTTTGGTTTTTTAAGCCTACTTTTCTTAATCTAAGCAAATTGTGTGTATCAAAGTGTTTGCTTACTAAACTGTTAGGGCTATTTCTTGCTTTCCCAAACTATAAGTCTACTCCCATGCTCTTGATACACATGAACCACTCATGCTACCCTCTCCCTTTTTATAAAGAAACATATTTCTGCCTCAAGGATATAAGCAGGGCAAATATGTTCAATTCTGAATACTTAGACCAGGCTTCAGTGTTGAGGAGGTGATACAGAATAGTTAAGACTACAGTAAACTGGAGCATCTGGCTTTGGATTAAAGGAGAAAGCAACTGCTCATCTTCAGCTGATAATTGCCAAGCCAGAATGTTGGCTCAGAGGTGTTTAATCTTCCAGTTTCATTGGAGAAACCATGAAAATCTGGATTTTTTTGTTTGTTTTTTAGATGTTATGCATTAACTCAAATTATAATAAAACAACCTTTACAAGTCATATAAAACCCATTTTGGGGATAAATTGACTCCTTGAGCCATGAATTTGCAATCTCTTGGCTAGATAAGATGTAAAGTTTCTTTCAGTTCTGTGACTGATTAGAAATTAATTGGTCTTTATTTCCATAGTTTGGTTTTATTACCCAGCATCCCTTGCATCTCCCTTTGTAAAAATCCCATATTTTATTTGGAAATGGACATCTTTCCTCCATTCTGAGTCTAAATGTTCCATTGAAGTTTGAGTCCATCTGTAACTCTACGGGTGGCTTAGGGGAATCAAATACTGTAATTCAATAGCAAAATTGTTTCAGGTATAGACACATGGCCCAAGCCAAGCCAATGAGAGACAAAGGGACTCAATTCTGGGACATTTTTAAATGTTATTAAGAAAGGAGATCCTCTTTTCTCTGCTGGACAGGGACTAAGAAAGCAGGAGTCCTGAAAGATAACTGGAAGCAATATTGGAACCATGGGGCAACAAAACTAAGAGAACAGAGTCAAAATAGAGGAAGCAGAGACAACACACTTGGGAGGGAAATAATGGAGCTTCATTATGTTATTTGTGCTCCTATATCCAGCATGTCTGAAGCTGGTAACTTTGGATTTTCTATCATGGGATCCATTAAATTTTTTTAACCTAAGCTAATTTGCATCTGAGTTTCTATTAATGGCAACCGAAACTCCAAGCTGCTACACAGAGGGAATTGAGGTGAGATGGGAAAACTTCCTTAGTCCTGAATTTCTTCACTGCTTCCACTCAAAATAAATAAATAAATAAAAGACCATAATAACAACACTCTTTCTCCACCCTCCAGGATGCTGGATGTCTTTACTGAAGCATGGCTAGGCATAATGTCACCATGTCCCAGCACCATTTCCAGAGGTTACTCTTTTGAATAAACATTGTCAGCACCTTCTTTTTGTACAGTGGAAAATGGAATGCTTTTTTTCTTTCATCCCTGTTGACATATTCCCCTGCGGAACACTTTCAATTTAGTGAAGTAGAGAGGGACCTGGCAGTTTGCGTCTATTCTTATGAATGTGGTGCTTGAAATACCAGAGTCAATGACATGAGAAGCAGGGCTTCATTACTCCTCAGCTCACCCAGACTCAGGCTTCCCAGGACCCAGTGATAGTTTGCTGCCAGAAAGATAGATCTGAATTTCAATGTGTCAAGTCTCTCTGGCTGAATGTTCCATGTTTCAGGCTGCAAATGGCTTTTAGAAATCTTTTGAACAACCCAGTGACTCAGCTCTCGACCCTCTACCACTGCCTAAAACTAAATTGGATATAGTTGTTTCCAAGTTGTAATAAATGAAGGAGCAGGTGGTCTAAGGAACAGCACAAGTCTGCAATGACAAAACATCCAATAAATAAGTACCTTTCAACAAGACCATTCACTTTAGATGAGGCAACATGGAGAAGGTGAGGAACAGAGCATCTGGCCTCTGAAAGCCAGGTTTAAGTCTCTGCTCTACCCTTTCCTGAATAAGTAAAGTTGACAACACTGCCAAACCTTTTTCCAGACTCATAAAGACTGATATGATCCTCATCAAATGGGAATGATAATGATGCCTACCTTCACAAAACTGTGATCTATATATTTCATTACACTGGGAGCTACATTACATTCACAGCCATTTTGCAATGAAGAATTAGGACTAAGAAAGGGAAAATTTATTCATTCATTCAACAAGTATTTAAGATGGACCTTAACAGTTAAAAAAAAAAAAGTAGCATCTGGAGTCAGAATACCTAGATTCATATTCTTTTCCTAATCATTATTAACTATATGACCTAGGGCTTAATTTCTTGTGCCTTCCCTTCTTTTTCTATAAGAGGATCTACCTCACAGGCTTACAGTGAGAATTTATGAAATTAAAATTATTAAGTTTTCAGGACTGTGGCAGTCACATAGTAAGCACCTAACCAGCTTGTATTATTACTGTTACTGATATTGTTATTGTTTAGTCACCTGTACTTTGTAATGTCTCAGACATAGTGCTCAAGAAAAGATGGGCTTCCCTGGTGGCACAGTGGTTGAGAATCTGCCTGCCAATGCAGGGGACACGGGTTCGAGCCCTGGTCTGGGAAGATCCCACATGCCGCGGAGCAACTAGGCCCGTGAGCCACAGCTACTGAGCCTGCATGTCTGGAGCCTGTGCTCCGCAACAAAGAGAGGCCGCGATAGTGAGAGGCCCGCGCACCGCGATGAAGAGTGGCCCCCACTTGCTGCAACTAGAGAAAGCCCTGGCACAGAAACGAAGACCCAACACAGCCATAAATAAATAAATAAACAAATAAATAATTAAAAAAAAAAAAAAAGAAAAGAGCGTAGAATGTGACTGCTTTGAGCTGAGGTTCTGAATTTTACCTTTTCACTCTCTAGCTCTGGGTCTTTGGGCAAATCATTTCACCTCACTATGTCTTCGTTTTCTCACTTCTAAAATTGGAATAGTAATAGCACATTGTTTATAGGGAAGATATGAAGACTACAAAAGAGGTATTTCATGTAAATCACTTAGTAGAACACCTAATACGCAATACATCATACTCAGTTATTCTTACTATTCTTGCCATGATTAATGGCTTTTTCAAAGTCATATAGGAAATCAGAGGCATAAATGGGGAGTTTGTTCATATCACTACTTGTGATACTTTGTCTTGACTCCAAAACCCACACTGTTGCCATTACACCATATTGTTTCTCTTTCAAGGAGATGAACAGCAGAGCAAAGCCAAAGGCAAGTTTAGATTTATTTTACTGTCATTTCAAACATAGTGCAGGGTGCCATATCACTTTTGAAGTGTATATATATTTTAAAAGAAACAAAAAATAGCTATAATAACCGCCAACTGCTTACAAAGTAAACTGTGCTAACCCCCCTGCTCCCCATTTGCAAACATATTTGGATTACATCTGGAACAAGATCATTAGTGGCAGGAAGACAGATGTTCTTCAAAGTTCGGGTGTGCGTGTAGACATCAAATATTGATGTTGATGTTATTTACTCATTTGATTCTTTACTCTTTTCCAAAAACATGGGTTCTGAGCTTTTTCAAGATTCATTTCTTCTTTCTTTGGTTCCCAAGGTGACAAATCAAAGTTTACCCCAGGAACTTGCAGAGTATATCATGGTGGGAGAAATCTGTCAGACGTGGAATAATATTAATAACTAGTATTGTGTAGTTGTCAATCAGCATAGCCTTTTCTCAGAAATAATTTAAGGATCTTCTTCAAACCAAAGCAGTATGTATACGGTGATGGAACAATAATGCACACTGCTATTAACAGATTGAGTAATATAGTGCATTTTACTCCAGATTTTAATTTTAAATATAATTCATTAAAGTAAAATGAGAATCTCATTGGGTTCATTTTGAAGACATATACTTAAGGGAGAGAATACATGCAATATGATAGTCTATTAAAAAAGCGCATAATGTTCCATGGATGATACAAACAAATAGGAAATTTTATGAGGGTGGGAATAGAAGATATGAGGCAATGTCCTTGAGCTATATTTGTTGAAACTGCTGTAAAATCCCATATTTATTTAATGGAATACACAGGAATTTGTTTTACCCAGAGATAGTTAACTACTGAAAGTGAAAAAGGCTTTCTTCTCAACAGGAACATAATGATTATATTTCTTGGTAGAGCCCATTTTCAGAATGCAATATAAATTTATTTGTGGACGCTAATCAATATGTTCTCCATGTCTTCTCTGCTTTTCTAGAGAAGTGGATTCAAACTCATATAATAAAATGCTTTGAAAGCCAGGGAGGAAAGGATAGGGGTAATGTCCAGTAGAGTAGCTGTTATACACTGAATGTTTACATCACCATAAAATTTATATGTTGAAATCCTAACCTCCAATGTGATAATGATACCGAGCAAGGCCCTGTGGGGATCCTGGGCACAAAAGCCTTTCTGTGTCCCCCATTTCTTGATTACAGGAAATAGGCTTCATTCGGCCTCCATGACCTTCCCTGAGTTCCAATGGGCAGATTCAAGCAATTGTTAATTAGGGAAGGGAGGGGATGTGAGGCAAGTCATTTTTAAAATTATGCATTATATGTTTTCTTTCGTACATTTTCCCGTGCTGTCACTGCATTTGGAGTACATTTTCCACTCCTTTCTTTACGTCGAATGTGTGCCAATCTCAAAGTTCCAGCCTAAACTGCTCTCTATTTATAAAGCTTTCTCTAAATTTCCCATTAGAGTTAGAATTTCCCTTATCTTTGCTCTCAAAGCACTTTATCTATTCCTATATCTTTTAAGATTTAGCAAATTAGATATGAATTTTTTGCTTACATGCTTATCTTTCAAATTCATCTTGTGGACTAAGAATGTCACCTGCCGTATCAGGAGACAAAGGATGTTGCGGCCATCAAGCTTGCAGCCACTGCAGCCACCAGACTGTGCACCCTGAGGGGATTCAGGATGGAGAAAAACATACTGGCCCTAGATAGTTAAGGTGCATATCAAAGGAATGATTTCACTGAGCCCAGACTCTTGCATCTTCCCATACATAGAAAAGCACTAAATTCCTTAACTCGAGATGTCTGGTTTTCTTTAATTAACAGTAATCTTTTGATGTTCCGACTACCCGGTCTTTGTTGCAAAAACTCCTGTATGTCCTGGCTCCTCCTTTCCCTCTTGGGAGCAATCTCTCAGAGCGATCTGCGAGGCTGTCTTCCAGGCTTAAGCCCTCAGTTTTGTCCACCGAATAAAGCATAATTCTTAACTTTTAGGTTGTGCAATTTTTTTTTCAGTTGACAATCTGTAACTTCCCCCAAGAAGAGAGCCCAGGATTTATTCATCTTGCTCAACATGGCACACGAGTAGATATTCAACAAAACCTTACTGAGAGAAAGAATACATGTTATTTGTTTCTGTATGTTAAACCTCTTACATCACCTAGCCTAGTGCCTAACACGTAACAGGAGCTAAGTGAATGTTAGATAAATATTGATATTTGAATGTTGACCAAAAAAAGTCAATTTTATTGTTTCACAAACTTTATGATTAGGGAAAGCCATTTTTTGTTTTTCATGATTCAGCTCACAAAATTAGCCCTTTCGGATTATTTTCTGTCTTTGACCTTCTCATATCTATTTCCAATAGACTTTTTATTCCCCAGAAATATTTGTAACTCAAAGAAAATAATGCCTCAGGGTGACTAATTGTGTATAAATGAGAAGAACCCAATATGGTCTTTCTCACCGCAAATCTAGTGCCAAGTGCTTTCTCCTGTACCCCATTTTACTCAAAACACAAAATAATTGTATTAACTGGGGGCTTGGGGGAAGGGTTGATTTTTTAAAATTATTTAAAAGAAATGTTAATTTGCTATTAAATCTCTTGTTGAAAGACTAATAGCTTAATGAACACATTAAACATGTGCAAATTAGGTTTTTTTTGGAATGCATTACTTAGTTTCAGATTGAGAGGGGTGATGTATCATCGTCATCTCTGCAGGAATTAATGAGGCATTAGGCCATCTCCTGTCATGGAGGCCAGACTTATGAACAATCTGCCTATTTGCACATGTGAACCTTGTCCTGTTCTCTCTCTCCACCCACCACATACATCTTTTCTGGGCCTCCTGCTTCTGCAGCCTGAACTTTGGTACTTGAAATACAAACGTTGGTTCACTATCAGTTCGGAAGTGAAAAGTAGTCTATTGCCAGTGACAAATGTTGTTTACTGTTACTAGAAAAGAGGGTGGAACGATGAGTGCATATATTAACATCACAGGGGATGGGTTTGGTAGTCATTCAATTGCCATCTTGCCCTGTGAAGACACATAACCTCTCTCCATTTCCCTCAATCACCCACGCACTCTCAGACATCTACATTAAAATAAAGAGCCCAAGGCAAGGCAAGCTATCTTAACTATCGTTAAGTGGCAAGGTGTTCTCAACTCAACAGCTTTTGTCACCAGCTCTCAATCTTTCCTCATCACAAGCACAGCTTTCTCTGCCTGCATCTTTTGATGTATTTGCTCTATCCTGCAGTTCCCAAATCAGCAGTTCCAAACCTCCATGAACGTGCAGCATTTAAAAGCCATCAGTTTAATTCCATGACATAAACTATCTCTTACCTGCATTTATTTTTATAATTAGCAGGTATGACATTTAATTCTGTTTCAAGAATCTTTGATAAATTTTCTCTTTTTTAAAACTAATTTATTTGTTTTTATTTTTGGCTGTGTTGGGTCTTTGTTGCTGCGCACGGGCTTTCTCTAGTTGCATCGAGTGGGAGCTACTCTTCCTTGTGGTGCGTGGGCTTCTCATTGTCATGGATTCTTTTGTTGCGGAGCATGGGCTCTAGAGCGCAGGCTCAGTAGCTGTGGCGCACGGGCTTAGTTGCTCCACGCAATGTGGGATCTTCCCGGGCCAGGGATCGAACCCATGTCCCCTGCATTGGCAGGCGGATTCTTAACCACTGAGCCACCAGGGAAGCCCAAGAATCTTTGATAAATTTTCAGTGTACTTTGAGATAACTGAAGATGGCATGGCCTAATCAAAAATCAGGGATGGAGAGACTACGTACAGACATTAGATTAGGTCTAGAAATAACATGCATGCGGGACATGGAAACATTAGAACAATGTTAAGTAATTTTTTTTACACTCTAAAAAGTGTAACAGAACATAACACTTTTCCCTACTTGCTCGGCTCAAATACAAAACTTCAGGCCCTAATCTATCTACATCTCTCACAGCCACCAATTTTCCCCTTTGTCTTCCAAGCCCATTTCAATTCATGATTCCCACTTAATGCATGTTGATTCTTCTTTTGCTACACAGTCTCCTTTCCAGCAATTCCCTCTCAGGCAACTTTGGGTCATTTAACTACAGATTTAGTATAAGTCCATTCTATGTACTGTTTCCTAAAAGTAGATTCAGGACAAGTGCATTCATGTCCATTATCAATGATGTAGTTAATATTAAGATGAGGAATCCCATGCTCTTCATCCAACAGATGGCTTTTTGGGTGGGGTGCGGGGTATAGATACATACTTCATTAGTTAACATTCTTTTGGCTACAGAATAAGCAACAGAAACTGACTCTGCCCAGTTCTTTAGAATAAAAGGGGGGTAATTTATTAGCAGGAAAGTAGGATAGTTCACAAAAGGGAAGATAGGGTTAAACAATCAGGTCTTAGGAGTTAGGAGTCAGGCGACCTCCCAGGAGCCAGCCACCATAGCTCCTGAATCTTAGGACACTGCCAATACTATGACTACATTTCAGAGTTTGCCTAGAACCTGTGTCTTGAGAATTTTACTTGCATATGAGTCATCCCAGGACATATATCTCCATCATGATCCATAAGCTGTGGCCAGGGAAGTAGGATTACTTAGTACAGCCTAAGATTCTGGGGCCTAGTCCCCCTATATTGAGAAGGATACCAGAGTAAAATATGAGTAGGACATTCTATTAAATGCATTCCCATTTGGGAAGCATGTAAGGAATGCTTCCTTTCAGTAGCATTCATATAAGGCCCATACTTCAGCTGCCTACTCCCACCCCCAAACACACACACACTTCTCCCCACCATCATGGCCATGTTTTCTTCACTACCACATTTAATGTATAAGAATAGCAGTGCCCAAAGGAAGAAAGTTTCTTTTTCTCTAACTGGGAGGAAAAAAGAGTTGATCTGACTTGAAAAGTCCAATTTCTTACTGAGTTATTCCCCCTTTCTCCAGTTAATATAAAAAAAGAGAACTCCCCATTTAATATAAAAAAGAGAAACCCTAAAGTATATCAGATAATTTTCAAGGTGTGGGCTAAGGTCTTACAGCTATATGAGACTGAAGATCAAGAGAGATTCTTTTAGAGCAGTAGTCCCCAACCTTTTTGGCACCAGGGACTGGTTTCATGGAAGACAATTTTTCCACGGTGGTGGGCGGGGTTGTGGGGGATGATTCGGGCAGTAATGCGAGCAATGGGGGGGACGGTTCAGGCGGTAATGCAAGCGATGGGGAGCAGATGAAGCTTCGCTCGCTTGGCCGCCGCTCACCTCCTGCTGTGCGGTCCCGGGGCTTGGGGACCCTTGCTTTAGAGTATCCTTTTAGAATATCAGCTCTTCTGGAAGTGATCAGAAAAGTATCTCTGTCTAAACGGTGACTATTGCTGATCGAATGATAAAATGACAATATCTAAATATCAGTCCCCCATATTTATTTAATGTATTGTAGTGCTTCTCCCTCAATTATAAAAGTATGTATACTCAATGCATGGATGTTTAAGAGACCAAAATGCACAAAATATAAAACCATTTACTCATGACCCTCTCCATTCACACACTGGCACTGCTACTATGTTCTTCATACTTTGGGTACTGTTTTGTAACCTTTATTATTATTATTATCATCATCATTATTATTACTTAACAATATGTTGTGGACTCCATACAATGATAATAATATTCTTCTAAGACATTTACTATTATTATTATTGTTAGTATTACACAAGTGGTGTATATTAATCATAGAGTGATTAGAACATACAAAGAAGTGAAAAGTAAAGTCACCGAGAATCCTACCACCCAGTGACAACTTCTTTAAAAGCAACGTGGTATCCATTCTTTCAGGTTTATTATAACATGACTTTAATTGCAGACCATTCCACTACATGAATGTATTTTAATCTATTTTTAAAACTCACTCTCATTGAGTATTTAGCTTATTTTAAATTTTCTTATCAATAACACCACTGCAATTATCCGCTTTATGAATATTCTGTATGTATTCTTTTTCTAAGAATTTCTTCTAGTTAAATTCCTGAAAAATGGAATTGTTTGTTCATGACACATGCATTTTCAGGCTGCCTCTTGGTAGGAGACCTCATATTTGTTTTCCAAGTTCTTTCAGATTTATTATATCATTTGATTCTCTCAATTGTGCTGTGAGGGCAGCAAGTGAGACATCGTTTTCCTCCTTCACAAGTGGGAAGACTGAGATTCAGAGAGTTCTGCTCAGATCATACTACCCTTTGGTGGCAAAGCCTGGCATCTGTTCTAGGTCCTTTGTCTCCAATTCCTATTTAAACACAGACGTGCTGTTGATGGAGTAAGGATACAGTTCTAATCCTAAAAGGAAAACACGGCATAATAAGATGGCTGTGTTTATCGTCTACTTATTCTGCACTCTGTTCGATGATTTCAGATGCATGATCTCATATAGTCCTCACGGTAAATTTGTGCAATTGTTATATTGTCTCCTTCACAGGTTACAGGACAGAGAATAAGTGAGGTTAAGTAACTCCTTCAAAGACACAGAGAGAAGAGGTGGAGGGAGGATTTCGACTCCAATTGTGAAATCCATGCTTTTCCCTATGCACCATGCTATGGTCCTTAATGGCAAGATCCCAACCAAAATTGATTTCCTTCAGTTAAAGCCAATGTCTGAATGAGCCTTGCTACCACTAAATTTGAGAGGAGAGAGAGAGAGATGTGTAAAGAGTCAGGAATAATTTTTTTTTTTTTTTTTTGGGTCAGACACAGAATCAGTCAAGGTTAAAGAGGCAAACTCTAAACACAAGATCCTCCAACTGTTTGCCTCAGAGAGCAAGCGAAAAGGAAAGAGAGCTGGGGAGAGAACACCCGAGGCACAGGAAGTGTTGTGCTTGTGCTGTGTTTAGCAGCCAGCTTCCAACAGGGTTGGTGGGGTGCGGGGGTCATCTGTATTGCTTAGGCAACTCCCTGGTGTAAATACTCCCACACAAAGGCTGATTTCAATCTACCCACTGATCTTGTAACAGGAGGAAGGGTGATTTTGTTAAACTTTCATGATTGAAACTCAACTGGGTCTTAGAGGTACAATTCTAGGAATATGATATTCATTGCAATAAAATTAACAAACAATTCTTGAACCTTTACTTTATAGCAGGAGGTAGGCTAAGCATTAGGATTACAAAGCAAAACCAGACAGGGCCCTGACCTAAAAAGCCTCTCAGGCTAGTACTGAGAAAGACATGTAAACAAGTTAATGCAATATATGAGTAATAACAAGCACATCCTAGGAACAGTGATGCTTTATTAGCATATTAAAGTGATCAGCTCCACTCCAGTAGGCCAGCTGATTCTTCCGCACTTTTCATTTATAAATTTTGCTCCTTTTTGACAATACACAATCCACAGCAATCAAGAAAAATACTGTAAATAATTTGCAGTGAGTAAGTGCTCTACACATTCAAAGATGACTTATATCTCAAGTGTTAGGTTTTCCTCTGTCTCCCCACTTCTACGGACAAACAGGCAACATAATGACATTCTCAGTGGCTCTTCTAACTGCATTAAGTTTGTAGATGAAGACTGAAACTATTTTCAGAACCTTAAAAAAATTACCCAGGGAGGCACTTTCATCATTTATTCATATGCAAGCTCTTTATTTTTTATTTATTGATGAAGTTTAGAAAATGGTTCTTGTAGAGCATCAAGTGGCTTTCTTATAAAAATAAAATATGACTAATCCAGGCTCTAATGGTTCTGCCTCAACCTAATGTTCAACTTCGGAATAAACAGTTCTTCTCCTAAGAGTCACAAAATAGAATGACCATTTCTGTGCTTCTGCTACCAATAGACTAAGCAAAGGCAACGACATAAGTTCATAGGACTAAGATAATTAGTCAGAGTCCTACGTATTTCATTTATTTGAAAAAAATCACTGGGTATGTTTCTCATTCATTAAGGCTATTCAACAAGGTAACAATTTCATAGGAATGTTTTAGAAAGAAGTCAAGCATTGGGGGTTGAGGGGTTGGGTTGAAATAGGTCATTGTTTCCCAAACTGTATTCTGGAAACTGGAAAAAAATTAAGAGCTGAAGCATAGAAAAGTAGAATATTAGTCAAATAAATTAGGAAACACCATATTCTGTAACTCCCTCGTAGAGAGTCACAAAATATTTAAATGTAACAAAGGATCTGAAAAGTTCCACAGTTAAGAAAATAGTTTAACTTTAACTCAGAATTTCCCAAGCGTAGTTTCAGGAACTTTTTAAAAAGAGGGCACTATTAATTTATGATATATCCCTGCATCACACAAAGCACCAAGTTTGTACAACTGTGAGCCAGAATATTAAGGTTTATTCTAACACTAATGCTCTTTGTCAATTTCGCATCCTAGTAAGACAATGGCTTGACCAAGTTAATTTCACCTATACCCGGAGATAATTAAAGAGATTGTCCAGCCTTTCTCCTCTTTTTACCTAGTTAGTTCAGCTGTTTAGATTACAATGCAACCATCACTTCTTCAGAGAAACAATTTTTATTGACCCTTTATAAGTTTTTCAGGATAGTTATTAATTTATATTATCTGATTAACGTATTTGTCCCACTTGTAAGCTGAAACCATCATGAGGAAATAGTTTATTTTTGCTGAAAGTTGCACTTACCATGGCTACTATGATGCCTATCACATAGTGGTTGCTTAATAAGCGTCTGTCAAATGTTTAAAGTATAAAGACCCTCCTAGAAGTCTAAAGATCCTTTTCCTAAGAATGTATAAATTCAACCTTGTGCAAAAGATTTTGTTAATGACTTAGATGAAGGCTTTAAAGATGTGTTTATCATTTTAGTAATTGGCACAAAGTTTGGAAAATGGGCATGGAATGATCAACGAGGGAATGAAACGAGTCTCATCAGGCTGAGGCCAACGGACTGAATCCCTAAATCTGGCCTTTTATAGGGATAAATGGTTGGCATGCAGAAAAATCCCACTGGGTAATTACAGTATGGGGAAGACACGGCTTAGCAGCATGAGACATTTTCTTATAAATCAAAGCGTTCACACACACACATTTCACTTGCTAGTTCAACAGGCATCACGAGTGAGATGCTGATATTGCTGATGCAAATGTATGTTGATTTAGACTGCATTAAGAGGTATAACATCAAGATTTGGGAATATGGGGTTACAGCATAAGGCTTTGGAGTAAAGGTTCTTGAGGCAGATTTTCAGGCTTTGAATCCTAGTTCTGCTACTCAGCAGCTGCATAACTCTGGGAAAGTGACTCAATCTTTCTGTGCCTTGGCTTTCTCATCTGTAAAATGAGCACTTACTTCAAAGTTGCTGTGAAGAAGGTAAGAGTTAATAGTCAAGGTGCTAGATCAGTTAGCTCTCAATAAATCACAGCAATTTTGCAAGCCGTAATAGTAAGATTAGTATTATTACTATTACAGTGATTCTGTTTTGAATTTTGCACGAGAAGTTTCAATCATAGGGGGGATGAGAAGGCATTATGATATATTTACCAGCACTGTGTACTATGGGGTCAAGTAGACAAGGATTGGAATTCCATATACACTTCTACTAGCTGTATGAGCTTATACACGTTACTTAAACTGCCTCTGCCTTTACTTCGTTATCTACTCTGGGTAACTGAAAGAAATGAATGAATGGCACCTGAAAATCACTCAGTTTGGTGCCCACAGTAAGTGCCCAAATAGACAGTGAGTGAACATTTTAGAGAAAAACAAGATGGTTGAGTAAGAGAAGCCAAGCAAGAATTCTAAGACAAGACAGACTCAAGACAATGTGCTCAGGGTTTTAAAATATTTGAGGGGCTCAAGTTAAAAGAAGGCTAGAACGTTGAGTTTCACCAAGTAGGTATAGGCTACAGGGAGATACAGTTTAAGATTAGTATAAAAATAAAAGAATATATGAGCCGTCATAGCTGTCCAAAAATGGGATGGGAAGCCTAGAAAAGTAGTAAGCTGGTCACTCCAAGGGTCATTTAAGCTTATTCTGCACAACAGTGTGTAGGAGTCGAACTAAATATTTTAAAGCTCCCTCCGACCCTGTGAGTACAGTTTATAACATCCCATTAATAGTCACATGTAAATGTGCCTTTGGGCAGAGATGTGCTCTGACTTGTCTTAATGTGAGAAGACAGAAGGGTGGGAAAGGAAGACCAGGGAAGCTGATTTTGTTGCCTTATAAACAAGTTTCCACTTCACCATTTGTCACTCTTAAACACCCGTGCAGTAGAATTTCCTTTCATAATTTTTTAAAAAATTTATTTATTTATTTTTTGGCTGTGTTGGGTCTTCACTGCTGTATGCAGGCTTTCTCTAGTTGTGGCGAGTGGGGGCTACTCTTTGTTCTGGTGCACGGGCTTCTCATTGCGGTGGCTTCTCTTGTTGCGGAGCACGGGCTCTAGGCACGCGGGCTTCAGTAGTTGTGGCACGCAGGCTCAGTAGTTGTGGCTCGCAGGCTCTAGAGCGCAGGCTCAGTAGTTGTGGCTCACGGGCCTAGTTGCTCCGCAGCATGCAGGATCTTCCCGGACCAGGGCTCGAACGTGTGTCCCCTGCATTGGCAGGCGGGTTCTTAACCACTGTGCCACCAGGGAAGCCACAGCAGTAGAATTTATTAACATCCCCACATATAATGCAGATGTTCTGACTCATTAGTGGGTTGGAATACTGACACTGATTCACTGCCACATGAGCTAATGCTATAGAGCATCTTCTATTCTGAAAGCCTGCAAATCGCATCAAAATGCCACACTCTTAAGGCAAGAGGGGGCAGCTATGCTTAAGAACGTTAAATCACCTTTTAATTTGTTCGGGAGATTTCCTTGATACTGAGGCAAAGGCAGGGAAAACCAAGGAAACAAAATGCAAATGTCAGGCCAGGATTTGCCCTTCACACAGGGTGAAAGACTTAGCATTCAAAAGAAGACAGAAATCAGTGGGCGGACACTTGTAATGCTCTGCACTGAGTTGGCTGAATCATAATAAGAAGCAAAATATAATAGCAAAATAATAGCAATATTGGTTGTTTTCTTAAAGTGTACCAGGCCCCATGCTAAGCATTTCATCTGCACTTATTTTTTCATCATAGATGAAATACATGATTTCTCATAAGACACATAAGATTTTTGATACAATTTTCAACATAAGGATACTGAGGTTTAGACGGAGGGAGTTGCCCTAAATCAGGAAGCTGGAAAGGGCACAGCCAAGATTCAGTCACAGCCAGTAGATTTCAAAGACCTTTTTTTCAACTTGATACCACACCATATCTTGTTTTCTCAAAGTGCCTGCCCATTCATGTTCATCTGGTTCCTTCTCAAATCCTCCTCTTCCCCACCAAAATGCATTCCACCTGGCCTACTCTAAATTACTCTCTCCTCTCCAGATCCTCCCAAAGCACTATGTATGTATATATATATACATATATATATATATGTATATATATATACACACATACAGTATATATACATATATATGTATATATACACATACATATATATATATGTATATCGATAGATATATATCTATATATATATATCTATCGATATACATATATATATATCACTGTTATGGCATTTAGGTTTGCTGTGAGTTAGTTACTTGGGACACCAGCTCCTGTAATACTTTCTGCCACAACCAAGTGACAAATGTTTATGTATTCCTCTGTGTAGCTCCTGCAGGCCAAGTAAATAGAAATGGTACTAGTGCATAGAAAAGTACATAGAAATACTAGTTACTATTATGTTATATAAATAGTAGCTAATATTTATTGAGGGATTAACACGTGTCAGATCCTATTCTAAGCAATTTTCACGCACTAATTCATTTAACACTACAAGAAACCAATGCAGTAGGGATAATTATCATTCCTGTTATGTAGAACATTTAAGTACCTTAGATACTTAATTACATGAACTTGTCTTTCCTTATCCTTGCGTGTTTGCTCACCTCTTGCCTTCTGCCTCTTCTATACCATCGTTTACAAGGCTCCTATAATTATAAAAGCTGATGTTACATCAGCCCATTCCCCTGGTGGTCTCATTTCCTGCAGGAAAGAGTCCAGACCCCTTAGTTGATCAATGCAGCTCTTCCTAATTTGGCCTCAGTCTTTCTTGCATTTGTATTTTCCTCTCTCCCTCATTTACTCTATGCCCTAAATCACTTGGAAAGATCACATCTCTGAGTCAGTTCTAATTATGTTCCTCATCCTAAAATGTCCTTTCCTGAGCTTGCCTGCTGAAAAAAAGTGAATATTCCATTGCAGCCCTGATCACGCCCAAGGAAAACTACCATCATCTCCTGCCTGGATGATTAAAACAGTCTCTTGCCTGATGTTTCTACTTTTCCTCTAGACCCTGCTCTCCCCAAAGGGCTCCCAACACAACCCAAGAGAATTTTTTTTAAAGTCAAATCTTGTCACTGCCCAGCTCAGACTCTATAACTATTTTCTCATCATACTCAGAATAACATATAAACCTCTTACGTTTCGTCTGAGATCCTACATGTTCTGGCTAATGCCGTCTGTTTGAACTCTTCTTCCACAGCCTCTTTTTGTTCCTTCACTCCAGCCATGCTGGCCTTCTTTCTGTCTTAAGACCATGGGCTCATTCACCGCTCACCCATCATTGCCTTAGTAGTCTTGCATTTATTCCCTGTGATATTGCAATTAGTAGTAAGAAATATTGGTCTCTGTCCCCAAAGAAGCTCAGAGCATAGAAGAACAGAGCATAGAGCTCAGAAAACCCTTTGAATTTCCTAAGTGATAAGAGCATGTTTTTTTGTTAAGTTAATAAGGTAACTTTTAGAAAGCCCATAAGGATGCGGGCTGGTTGCCAGTGGAGCCAACCTGTGATTAGTGATGGAACTTTCAATCCCACTCCCCAACTTGCGAGGAGGTTGGAGGGGCTGAAGGTTGAAATAATCTCCAATGGCCAATGAGTTAATCAATCATGCCAAGGTAATGAATCCTCCATAAAAAAACAAAAACAAACAAACAAACAAAACAAAACCAAAAGAGATGGTTTTGGAGAGCTTCCCGGTGGTTGGTGAACACATGGAAATTTGGGGAGGGTGGTGTGCCTGGAGAGGGCATGGAAGTTTCAGTCCCTTTCCCCAGCCCTTGCCCTATGCAACTCATCTACCTGGACATTCCTGAGTTATATTCTTCTATAATAAACTGCTAATCTAGTGAGTAAAGTATTTCTCTGAGTTCTGTGAGCCACTCCAGCAAATTAACCAAACCTGAGGAGGGGGTCGTGGGAAACTCTGATTTATAGCCAGTTGGTCTGAAGTACAGTTAACAACCAGAATTTGCTACTGGAATATGAAACCCAAGCTGGAGGCTGTTGGGACCTCCGATCTATAGCTGGTTTGTTAGTCAAAGCACAAGTGAGAACCGAGGCTCGCTACTGGAGTCTGAAGTGGGGGTGAGGGGGACAGTTTTGTATGACTGAGCCCTTTACCTATGGGATCTGATGCTATCTCTGGGAAGTGTCAGAATTGAGTTGAATTGTAGGACACCCAGCTGGTGTCTGAGCATTACATGTAGGGGTAGGGAACCCCTCCCCCACGTTGGAATTGGTACCAGAAAGCCTTTTTTCCCCTACCTGGATTCTCAGATGGGTCTTTCCCAGACTTTATTTACATCTCTGCTCTTATGTCACCTTTTCAGACAGACCTTCCTTGGCCTCCTTATTTTGAGTGTGCCTTGCTCTTCCATACAATCACTAATTCTTTACCTTATCTTTTTTTCATAGCATTTCTGACCCATGAAATCACAGTGTACTTCTTTATAGACTGTCTCCCCATTTAAAAAAAAAATCTAAGCTCCATTAGGCTCAGGGATTTGGAATATTTTGCAATTTGTTTCTTCTTAGCGAACAGTGCTAGGCACAACAATAAATATTTGTTAAAAGAATGAAAGCCGTTCTGTGGCATTTTCCCCTTCACCCTAAGAAATACTATGTGCTCTTTATCACTTTTTCCCCCTCAGTGGACAGGGTTGGCTAACATACTACTCACTTCAAAACAAATTTTTATGATTTGTCCTTACAAGGACCCACTCTTGTTTTATTTATTTTATTCCCTTGTCTCCCCATTTCCTTCCCCATATTACAGGCGATTAGTTTAATGTGTTTAACCTAGTACCCTTTTGTTTCTGCAAGTTTTTGTTTATTGTTGTTTTGTGGTTAATATATTTTTAATGTATGTAAATGAAAACTTAGGTTTCTCCTTCTGTTTCTTCTATATTCCAAACCCACCCATGTTGCTGCTGTACAACTAGGATGCTGTGTCACATGACCTTTCGGCACCCTGAGGTGTGCAGCTGCCACATTTTACCTGCCTAGTGCTCCAAGGAGAGGCTCCTACACTCCTTCCACCCAACCCTGCGATGAACACCCTCTTAGTCATCCCTTTATATACATGAATGAAAATTCCTTTTGAACATATACCCAGAGAAGGCTTGCAGAACAAGACTATCCCAAAACTTAACTTGACTAGGTATAACCTGGAATATTCCTGGGTAAGGATGCCTTGCCCATCTATTTTACAGCCAACAGTACATGATTGCATCATATCCTCATAACCCTCTCAACATTGGCCATTATTGAGATTTTTCCATTTTTTTTCAATGCACTTTCTACATTACGGCACATACAGCACACTGTACTTCATGTTATCAAGTCACCATTTCTGTCATTCTTTTTAGCCTGTGCTTCCTAAGGATGGAATTACACAATTGTTTTTGTATTCCAGTCTAGTCAAGTGCCTATCACACAATACGAACTAGATAAAAACATGTTGAATAAAAAATAAGCTATGTTCCATCACTTCACTCTAGTTTCATTTAGAATATTTATTAACTTTAAAAATTCTATGTGTCAACTGCTATATTAGGTGATACGGACATATTTTCTCTAGTTCTTTGAAGAAGTATTTTCATTCCAGTTACAAATGAGGAAACTGAGGCTGGGAAAGTTTAAGCAACTTACCTGAGGCTTTTCAAGGGAAGTGTATCAAACATAGGGTCTGCACCTCAGTCTCAGTGACTCCAAAGTCAAAGCCCCCCCCCCCATTTTCTACTTATTCCAGTTGACTCTTGTGGTAATGAGATAAATGAATTAAATGAAACTTGCTTCTATATTGTTATATGATGGGCACCCCATCCCTCCCCCACAGGTAACATGATATTGTAACGATGCCATAAACCACAGCTCATTAACTCTATAAGACAATGTGATCCCACATTCAGGACATATTTAAAGTCGCTTGCAATGATCTTTGGCATTTGGGAGTATATATATGTATATATATATCCATTTTTCTGGAGGGTTCTTTTCTTCGGGTATATCAACTCAACTAGCTATTCATCTAGACACAAAATCCTTGCTTATCTACAAGACATTAGAGGATTTGTGAAATACCTGGTAGAAATGTATTAAATCCATGTGTAAGTGTTAATTTCTTGCTTTGTGCTAGACACTGGGCTAAATTCTGACACACGATGAACAGGCCAAACACAGTCTGTTACTTCGTCACTGGCTGAAGAATATGTGCATGCAGAAAAGATGGAGACACAGCGAATAGAGAAGAAGCATCAGGGCAAAATGTGAAAATGTTATAGGGATGCCTTAAACAGAGCCCTGTGGCAAGGGAGACTTTTGGAAGGAAATGACTAAGTTAAATAGGACCTAGGCAAGGGTGGAGGGAGATGGGGGTGTGTTCCAAGAGGAGGGAACAGGAGGTAAAAGACTAGAGGGGAAACAACACCTTGCATATTCAAGGAAATGAGAGAAGTTGAACATGGCTAGGGTATTGATTGCAAGGGGGAGGGTAAGCTATTGGAGTTAACAGCTATTGGAGTTAAAAAAAATATCAATTAGCCAGTTGGCCAGGGGGGCCAGTTTATGTAGGTACGCTATAAGGTGCCTGGAGTTTGTACATGAGGGCAATGGAGAGCCACTGGATGGCTAGCAAAGCAGAGGGAGGACCTGGTCAGATTTGTATTTTGGAAGATTCTCCTGGCGGCAGAAAGATCAGATTATAGAGATGAGATTAAGGATAGGAGTTGATAGTAAAGATAAAAAGACCACTTGAGAGGCAGTTGCAGTGATCAGGTGAGTAATAATGACACTGTGACAAAAACATAGATACTGAAGGTGGAGATAACTGTACAAGTTCAAATATTTTGAAAGTAGGATAAGCCTAGGGACTGACTGAATGTGGGAGCAGGGAATCAAGGATGACACCTAGGTCTCAATGTCAATCCCCTGATAAACCTGTCTCGGTGGTGGTGAGCATACTGCAGCAAGCACTTCATCTAACTAATTTCTAGAAGAACAAAGAAGAGCATGAACCTAGGACTGGAAAGGTGACAACATTAAATTTTCTTGTATCCCAGCTTTTATTTTAACTTCTTATTGCACTCGAGTCCATAATGCCTGAATTTCTTAGTGTTTGGTCCTGGTTCCCACTCCCTTCCACCTCAAACCAATAGAGCAAATGGTGAGTGATTGTGATCAGCCCATAGTGAGAATGCCTTAGCAAGACAGAGTCATAAGCAAGAGTCTCCATGTTCTTGGTCTTGGATCTCTCCATGGAGGGGCTTCCACTAGTACCACCTTCTGACCTCTCTCTCAGCCTGTCTCACTCTCCCGACAGAAGGAGGAATGGATAATCTCAATAGTGAATTTGAAAGGAGAAACAGTATGTATGGCTGAGACACGCCTCTCAATTTCATAGCTTCTGTGCTACTTTCCAACATCTCCAAAATGCCACATGTGGCTTCTCTAGACCGGATAGCTCAGATTAGCTCACAACTTCTTGAAACAAGGGTCTTTTTCAAAGCTTATTTCTAAATATTTATTTATTTATTTGGCTGCACCGGGTCTTAGTTGCGGCATGCAGAGTCTTAGTTGGGGCACACGTGTAGGGGATCTGGTTCCCCGACTAGGGATCTAATCCAGGCCCCCAGCATTGGGAGCATGGAATCTTACCCACTGGACCACGAGGAAAGTCCCCAAAGCTTATTTCTAAACATGTCATTACCTCTGTACCATTTTACCCTCTTCTGTGTTTTCCCTCTTTCCATTTATACCTTCTTTCAAACTTCTCCTTTCTTTCTCCCTTTTCCATTTGTCTCCCTCACCACTGTCTCACTTGTTTCTCCTTTATCTTGGAGGTCTAATTCCTCTCTTTCAAAAGACATCAATTTTTTGTGATTAGTTAACAAAACAGTCTTGTTCTTCAACTCTCTCTCTCCTCTGTTCTCAGAAGAGATCAGAACAATTTCATATCTATTGATTAAACATGTCTCACTCTGTCATTCTAAATTACTTTGGAACCAGTGTTAATTTCTGAATAACTATTTAGTTTTGTAAATATGC
The DNA here is from genome assembly GCF_028023285.1 of Balaenoptera ricei. Lineage (NCBI taxonomy): Eukaryota > Metazoa > Chordata > Mammalia > Artiodactyla > Balaenopteridae > Balaenoptera > Balaenoptera ricei. The sequence goes on along the minus strand of NC_082644.1, from coordinate 107,355,469 downwards.
TTAATTGACAAATATCACCCAAACATTTAATGCCTTCCTTCATCTGCCAATTACACATCTTTTGTAGGTAACTGTTACTGTCTCCATATTTAAATCTTCTAACCCTGCCCTGTAGGCAAATCAGCCTGTAGGGAATCCAAGATTTTCTGGAATGTTTCCTGGAATGTCCTCCCATCTTTGGGCTACTGTACACCTTTCACTACTTACAGAAAGGAACTCAAAACACACTTTTTCCAAGAAACTGCCCTTGATCAACACTGCCCTAATCATTTTTAACCGCATTGCTCCACACATACACATTCTAAACAAACATTTCACTAAACATCTTAGACTTTTACTAAAAATTCCCTTAATCCTGAAATCATAAAATAAAATTGTGTATTTTCCTCCTAGAAGACTTGCATCAGGAGTCTTTAAACCTAAAATCTGAGCCACAGGTGATGTAGGAATGATTATCTCTCTCCACAGTTCAGAGAAGTAAACATGTGTTTGCTTTGATCAAGCCTACATTGGTTTTACTACAGGTCATATTATGCTCTTTGCTTTAGTGGGTCTGTGTTGAGTGTTTACTATCCCAAGAGCAGCATGTAGGAGCCATTAGTTATCACAATTCCCTTTGGTGCCATCATAAGAAATGGTGCAGAATAATAATGAAATATAAGAAGCCATTTTGCATTTGTATCTTGTTAAATTATAACCATTTTACTTTTCTTCCAGGAATGATTTCTGTTCCCATTAGTATCTATTCTTCTACAGGTACCATGTTTGTTTTTTATTTTGCATCTTCTGATACAACTTATTTGGCATTCTGTACTCAGTAAGTGATCAATAAGTGCTTGTTAACTAAATCGGCAGGAAATTGAGTCTTTGGCATCTGCCCTTGCAAAGGAGAAACATTCCTAGCCCAGAAAGTGTGAAAATAAGGAGTCCACAGAGAGGGGCCATTTGGAACCTTGGCAAGTCACATGTTGTCATACTGCCTCAAAGTCCTGGGCCCTGTGCTTAGGGAATAAGAGAGAAGATGATCCAACCTCTGATCAAGGACAAATGGTTGCAGGGAATCCTCAGAGCAGCAGGCAGAAGAGAGGTGATGTGAGACAGGAGTTTGATCTCCCAGGAAATATTAGACATTGGAAGGTACCTTCACTGTCTGGGCACATTAACTCTGTCCAGAGCCACCACCCTGGGGAATTCAAATGTGAGAAGATAAAACATCAGAGCAACAGCTACCATAGATGACTATTTCTATCGTGAGTCGCTAGGGCTCTCAAACTCATCATTTGTAATTAAAGTAAGAACTGATGGAAGTTTTCACCATTAGAATTTCTACTACCCTATGACATAATCCCTTGAGCCTTAGATGACAGGATACAAAACAAAATCCTGAGTTTTCAGACGACTTGTCCTGCACAGCCTACAAATAGCCACTTAGCATTACCTTCCACCACGCTATTATATGTGCCAAACACTGCTCACGGCTTTTCTTCTGCTAGATGAGCCCCTCACCACTCCATTTCTCATTTTTTAAGATCTAGCTTAAAACAAACAAAACAAACAAAAACAAACAAACAGAACAACTCTCTTCTTTGAGGCCAGGCAGCAGAATATAAAGATTTCCAGTGTGAACCTAAGAGACAGACTTCTGGGATTCATAGCCCAGCTGCCTTACTCACTAACAGTATAACTTTAGGCAAGTTACTTAGCCTCTCTTGGCCTCAGTTTTCCAGAGGCAGGATATCATGTGGATACTAATTTATCGACCTCAGGATGTTGTGAGAAATAAATGATTATGTATGTATGTCTATATGTGTATATATGTCTGTTTATGTACACACACATATGTACAATAATATATATTTACAATGTTATAATTGTATATTATATATATTAATAACTATATATATATATATATATATACATGGCAGTGCCTGACAATAAATGCAATGCTATTGTCATGGCCCTTTAATTTCTTATTCCTTTGAATTTTTTTTTTAAGACTTTTTTTGATGTGGACCATTTTTTAAAGTCTTTATTGCATTTGTTACAATATTGCTTGTTTTATGTTTTGATTTTTTGGCTGCGAGGCACGTGGGATCTTAGCTCCCCTACCAGGGATCAAATCTCTCTCCCTCTTTTTTATTTTGGCTGCATTGGGTCTTCGTTGCTGCACACGGGCTTTCTCTAGTTGCAGTGAGCAGGGGCTACTCTTTGTTGCAGTGCGGTGGCTTCTCTTGTTGTGGAGCACCGGCTCCAGGCGCGCAAGTTTCAGTAGTTGTGGCTCACGGGCTCTCGAGCACAGGCTCAGTAGTTGTGGCACACGGGCTTAGTTGCTCCGCAGCATGTGGGATCTTCCCGGACCAGGGATCGAACTCGTGTCCCCTGCATTAGCAGGCAGATTCTTAACCACTGTGCCACCAGAGAAGTCCCTCCTTTGAATTTCCATAGTTTCTTCTCTTTCTCTTTCTCTCTTCCCCTCCCCCCTCTATCTCTTTCTCTCTCTCATGTTCATCCTTCTCACATACGTTATACTGAAGTGTAGCCCGGAATTCTGTGGAACTAATAAGTATCACCCAAGTAGCATTAGTATTAAGACCTCACTCTCAAAATGGGTCCTCAAAGCAGTGCCTCACATGTGCACACAGAGTATTGCAGGAGATGCACTCACCCCCATGTGTTACCTTCCATGGTTTTCCTTTCCTGCTCAGACTCTCAAGTAGCCTCTACCTTTACCTGCACTAGAAGAAGCCTTGCTTTCTGCTGCTATTTTCCACCAATGGAGTGCAGATGTTCTTCCAAGGGTAGTGTCTCCACAGGCTCCCAAACCTACCAATCCTTGTGTTGCTGCGAGAAGGTTGATTCTATATGACAGTGTCTGGAGAACAGACACTGAAAGACAGGGACGGGAGGAGAGAGCCCTTCTTCTCAAGTTCTGCATCAAATTTTGGCTTCTTTTGGTGTCTTAGTCTGTTCAGGCAGCTATAATAAAATACCACAGACTGGGCAGCTTATAAATAACAGAATTTTTTTTTATAGATCTGGAGGCTGGAAGTCCAACTTGAGGGTGCCCTCTTTAGGGTCACAGAATTCTCGCTGTATCCTCACATAGCGGAAGGGGTTAGAGAGCTCCGTGGAGTCTCTTTTATAAGAGCACTAATTTCATTCACAAGGGCTCCACTTTCATGACTTAAACACTTCCCAAAAGCCCCATCTCCTAATACCATCTCACGGGACATTAGGATTTCAACAAATGAATTTGGGGGTGGGGCACAAATATTTCTATCACCTGGTATCCAAAACCTTAATGCTTTGTGCTCAGGGTAGCTCAAATTCTGGGGGACACCCATATTTCCATCAATTTCCAAGTTGTTTTTTTTTTCCATGGATCTCTTCAGCTCCTTTTCACTTGAATTTTTCTTTCTCCCCTCCTAACTACAAAATAAGAGATCTCAGACATGTAGCTAGAGGCGTGTGTGTGTGTTTATATAAATGCTGACCATTTATTATCAACATCATATGTAGTTTTGAATATAGAATATAAGGAAATAAAAAAAATAAAACTAGCACTGAAAAACGCAAAACATCATTTAACTCTAAGGAACGTGTCGAGAGTAATAATATTTCAAGGGTTTTATGTATGCATCTATACATAAAGCTCACATCAGCACAATGAGTTATAGTTTCAAAGCAACACATATTAAGTTATGATCTTCATCACAAACTTGGGAAGTAAGCAATTTTTATATTATTTGCTCTTTCGTGAGAAAACTGGTGATTAAAATTCCTCACGGAAACCCCTCATAGTGGCCAAGTCTCCAAAACCATTAAGTAGAAGGGCTAGGAGTTGAACTTGTTATTTGATCTGAAGTCTAAAATTTACCATCAAACATACTAGCTCCCAAGATAGCAATGGCTCTCATTCTTGTAACACTAAAATAATTTCCCATCTGTTTTATAATTTTATTTGTAACTCATAAAACTTGAATTTACTTGATACAATCTTGACATAGCATTACATTCAAAGAAATATATATAGTGCAGCAATAATAGATAATTATACAATTTAAAAGATTTACTGTAGGACCTCAAAGAAGATCAAAGAATGTTCTTTCTTCCAGGATGCATAGGTTTTATCTTTCTTACCCCATTTTCTTCCATTATTTTACCCCTGTCTTGTGTAAATTTTAGCTCACTCCCACCCAAATTTGTCATAATACCAGGATTAATACAAGGATTAATATCATAAAATGGGCTGATGAAGACAAAATTCACCTTAGGGGTTGAAATATGTTAAGTAAAATGAATAGAGAAAGATATTTTTCTTTTGGAGTTAGGGAAAAGAAAATGATAAGCATTTGCAATTTAATCTCTTATTTAGGCTCCATCAGATGCCCCAACAACTTTGTTATGAGACAAGTGTGTCTGGCATTATTACTGCCTTGTTTTACAGAAGAGGAAACCAAGTCTTGAATATAATAAGTGGAGGATGTCCTCCTACTGCAAAAATATAAAGACCTGAGTATATGCAAATATAGATTTGCAGACACACACCCCATTACACTTCATTTCCCTGCCTGATCCTTCAGCATTTGCCTTTGATGCTCTATCAGTTAAAGTCCAGAACACGGAGAGGAGGAAACAGATCCTTTGCTTACTTGTCTACCTTGTGATGTACATGGAGTCCTGAAATTATAGCTTCATCTTATGACTGTGCCAGCCCCCAATCTCTGGTATTAATCAAAGGCTGATTGAATGAGAGACTGCGGTAGATGGAGAGGGACAACTACACTCAGGTCATAGCCCCAGAACTGCAACCCCAGAGGTGAGGCTCTGCTGTACAATTTATGTACAGAGAGATGAGGATAATCAGAGGAGAAACAATAAACGCAAAATACCCCAGGACTCCCTCCAGCTGCCATCAGGAGCGCCAAGAGGTTGCTTTCAGATAGCAGGAGACGCTGCAACATTCTGCTCATATATACTTCCTAGAACTGCTTTGAGCTGGTAACACCTTCCCCAACGCCCACTATGCTACAGTCACACTGGCCTCCTTTCTGTAACTTGAGTATGTTTTCTCAAGGCATTTGCACTAACTCTCCCCTCTGCTTGGAATATTTTCCTCCTAGAACTTTATACAACATCCTTATCATCATTTAGGTTTTTTTCTTTTTAATACTAATTCCTCTTAGAGATCTTGCTCTGCGCTTTAACTAAATGACTGTTAGACTGAGCCCTCGAAGAAGCAGATGCCAAGACAGAATTAAACATGCAAGACATTTATCAAGGGATATGCTTGTGAGAAAAAATGGGGGAGTGCCCTCCCAGGAAAAGCTGGAAGAGCTATCACAGGAATGCAGTTCTGACTCTGAATGAAGGAGAGAGGGAAGGAAAGAAGGTTGGGTAAAAGCCTCTTAAGGTGCTAAATTCTAAAGGAAGTTTGGAATGGCCATAGGGGAGTCCTTGGGTCGAAGTTGTGTGTTAGAGGATTCAAACATCTCCCAGTCCTTAGCATCCTTGCCAAGTTCAGTCAGTGACTGGGAATAGGCCCAGGGAAGCATGGCCTCAGTGCAAATGCAGTGATGGAAGTTAGAGGTAGCAATGACACACATCTGGAGATCTGAGTGGTGCTTTCTCATGGATGCCATATACCTCTTACTTGCATTTTCCATCTTCACCCTATTCTCCTAGTTTAATTTCTTCCTTGCACTGCATGTAATTTTATTTTTATTATTATTATTTTTTACATCTTTATTGGAGTATAATTGCTTTACAATGGTGTGTTAGTTTCTGCTTTATAACAAAGAGAATCAGCTATACATATACATATATCCCCATATCTCCTCCCTCTTGCGTCTCCCTTCCACCCTCCGTATCCCACCCCTCTAGGTGGTCACAAAGCACCCAGCTGATCTCCCTGTGAATTTTTATTATTTTTAAACTAATTTTTATTGGAGTATAGTTGACTTACAATGTTGTGTTACTTTCTGGTGTACAGCAAAGTGAATCAGTTATACATATACGTATGTCCACTCTTTTTTAAGATTCTTTTCCCATATAGGTCATTACAGAGTATTGAGTAGAGTTCCCTGTGCTATACAGTAGGTCCTTATTAGTTATCTATTTTATACACAGTAGTATGTATATGTCAATCCCAGTCTCCCAATTTATCCCCCCCGCCATTCTCCCCTGGTAACCATAAGCTTGTTTTCTGCATCTGTGTGTAAATTTATTATTTATTCTTTTATCATTTGTCTCCCTCAATAGGCTGAAAATTCCATGAAAGCAGGAACACTGTTTATCCTCATGCCCAAAATTATGTATCAGGTACATAGTAGGCAGTCAGTAAATTTAATTGACTTTTAATGGCTGAGTCGATAATTGATAAATAGATCAGTGAACCCATAACCATAAAATATGCTCCTAACTGATTTTCTATGAGTTATTTCTAGAAATCCTCTCTCACCTATTATGACATCGTAGTCTCATCCCTTATCAGCTACATTTGTGCCTTTTTACCCACCTCTGACCCCTGATCCAATGCAAATTCTACAACTCTTTAATTAGCCTTGTTCATATGTTATAGCTAAGCTCAAACCTCAACTGATACCATCCAATGAAGCTAGCCAGCCTAGTGATAAACCTTGGAAGAATTGTAACATTTATAAAATGCTTACTTCTAAATGAATTGCATCAAAGATCACTCCTTCTTGGTACTTAAGTGTGTGGTGGATACTTTCTAGCTCAGTTAATGATCCAATTCTTTCATTTTGTCCTGAGATTTCACATTCATCCAAGCCTTTCTGGCTATTTAAAAGATTGACATTACTCACAATTTAGACATTAACGGGGGTACTCTTTGCCTCTGTAGATTTCTAAGCCATTTTGGCTGTGCAGAAATTCTACATCACTTATACTTCTTTTTCTCCAGTTGCTACTAATTATTTCTTTTTTGCAGGATAAAAGCTTTATGAAGTAAGAGACTGGGGCTAGCACTAAGTTCTACACTTACAGGATGCTGAGCTGGTGTAAAGTGAATGTTAATAATCCCAAGTATACATTGTGCAACTACTACTTGCAAAGCTTTGAATTTCCATCGAAATCTATCTTCTTCTGTTACACTAGACGTTGGCAACTCTCCTTATGTTGTCACTGAGATGATTCGTTTTGGGTTTTGAGACTTACTCTTAAAAACTATCCTTGAAGCAATTTCATTTCCCACTGTTTGATTTATTTATAGACATTTATTTATTTATTTTTAAAATATAATGAGATCAATAAAATATTGTGATTATCAGTGGCCCTTGTATTTGCTGCAGCCATATAATTTCTTCCCCAAAGACAAAATCAGCCATGTCACTCCCTTCAATGACTTTCAATTGCCTTTGCCCTTAGAATAAATTTCGAACCCATTATATGGCTTCATCTTATAGCTCCCTTCTACCCCCCTGAGCTGGTTTATCTTAATTTATTTCACAGCACACAATTGATGTTCCCCACACTGAATTTCTATTTCATCTCTAGCCTTTCCTTCTTGGAATTTCCCCCAGCGCCACTCTCACCTTCAGTCTGGTTTGCTCTTGTCAATGCTTCCAGTTTCAGCTTAGAAGTCACTCCCTCAGGAGCTCTCTCTGATCTCCCCTCCACCCGGTTATGCTATGTGCCTTTCTGCTGGGCTCCCATATCAAACTTTACTTTTCCATCACTGGATATGACACACTGTGTTGCAATTAATTGAGTGTATTGCACAAAAGGTTAGGAATCACATCTGCTTTGTTATGCTCTAGAGTGCGTGATACTAAGTAAAAGTTGTTGAAGAAAGGAGAGGGGGAAGGAAGCAAGAAGCAAGGGTTAAAATCAAGACAACAGGCCCCAAATGGAGTCGTTTATGCCAAGCCCCACGGCACCAAACCGAGACTTAATTTAGTTAACAGCTTCAGCTCCCCCAGAAGCGGAATCTTAAACCAATCAGGAACCACCTTATCAGCACCAGTGAGGTCATCTCCCTGAGAGACCCCTGCCATCCAGCAAAGGAAAGTAACTTTGCAATAACCAACGCGCTTTTTTGCCTAGTATAACTTTCTTATTCCCCCTCATTTCTGTCTGTACAATACTTTCGTTCTGTACAGCTCCTAGGAGCTCCTTTCCATCTGTTAGATTGGACGCTGCCTGATTCGAATTGATTTTTGCGCAAATAAACTCTTAAGAATTTAAATACGCGTTAGTTTTCCTTTAAACACTTCTGGTGACAGAAGAGGGAACCAGAGGAGGTCCCAACAGTTCCCGGGAGCAACGAGCAACAAGGCGCAGATACCTGTGGGCTCCTTGAACTCCGGGCTCCCCGGCTGCTTCCCCGCTGCCTCTGGACGTGGTGGGTTAGTTCCTCTTGGGTCCGGACCCCAGCGCCACAGCTTTTCCCTTACGAGCTTTCAGCCTTTCTTGGAGGGTTGCGTTTCCTGGACTGAGTCCGGAAACCAGCCAGACTGGGTCCGACCTAAAAAACGGACCGGGTGCGAGGTTGGAGTGGTTCCGACTTAAAAACTGGACCGTGTTTGGGGTGGGACTGGGTCAGGGGTCAGATCCGGGACTGAAAACTGCACTGGGTCTGGGTTCAGACGGAGTCTGACTTAAGCTGGATGGGTCCAGTGTGAGGTCTTGGTGTTTAAAATTTTGTTTTAAGGCTGAACAAGTAGGTTAACTTTACCAAAGAGAATCTTGAATTTCAGTGACCACAGTGAAAAAATTTTAAGCATCTTAGACAAGCTTATCCGCTTACAAGGTGCCCTAGAGGAAAAGGGGTCTAAGCCAGGCACTCCCCATAGAGGGTAGAAGAAAAATTATGTTGCCTCCTCTACGGTTTCTGGTGACCAGGATGAGACCCACTGGGACACCCCACTCACTCCAGAGTCTGCAGATGACATCCTGGGAAAACTGGCAGAAGCCGGCAAAGGCTGAGAATTCCTACCTGTCAGCTCTCCCAGATCTCTATCTGTGGTGCCTGGTCGAGAGAAGAAGTACAGTTTCATGCTGTCCCTTCCTTTCCAAATTTAAAATGGCAGGGAAAATATGGTAGGAATTAGATCTTTGAATTGTGACTTGTGAATCTGCTTTCACTTACCCACTGGCTGTCTCTCCTTTCTCTCCCAGTGATGGCTATTGCCTCCTTATTTGTCTCATTTTGTGTCCTGAGAACTTGACTTGGCAACTGTCAGATTGGAGGGGCCCCTAAAATATGGCCGGACAGAAATGTGGGTTGCTCTCCATTTGTGGCTAGGGTCCTACCAACTACTGCCACCTCTCAAGGGGATTATCTATGCCTGTTCTTCTTTTGTATCTTTCAGAGCAGCTCTGGATCTTGGGAGGGTAGTATCTTTTGTACCATCTCTGTGGATGCCTTTTGTGTCCATGGGGTTGTTGCATCCTGCCAGGAATATTTACTGTTTGTCCCAGCTGAAACGTGACAAGATATTTAAAAGGAGTTTTCTTCTTTTTTTAAAAGGATTTTTCTTCTTTTTTTAAAAGTAGCTCTGTGGTCATAAGTTGGACAAATTGAAAGCTGATATTCAGAGCCTAATAGTAATTTTTTTGCAGGCCTTCTCTCCTAAGCTAGAATGAAACTCTGTGCCCAGAGGGAAAGAAAAACATTCTGAAGCTTTTGTGAAAGGATTTACTAAATCATTCCAAAGGCACATAGCTCTAAATCTAGAACATAAGAATCTTTTGATTTCCATCTTAGTTGAAGATCTCCTTCCTGATATAAAGAAGCAAATTGGAGATAATATAGTTGGTCGGATGTGTCAGCCTCTTGATATTCTGGTTGCAACCCAATTCTTTGAGGAATTAGAAACAACTGTCTTTGTCTTAAAAATCGAGTTTTTACAAGAACAGAAATGTGGCCCTAGAAACAATTCAAAGTCCACCTATCCTTTTTACCAATCCCCAAACCTCCCCTATTCATCTCAAAAGGCTTGCAGATATTGTGAAAGATCTGGACTTAAGGAACAGAAGTCCTTCTTGTTAACACTTGCATTCTTTCTAGGTGCCTTTAAACATGTAAGTATTCTACCTGGTCTTCTCCAGGAACCAATGTAATTCTTATCAGTAACAGCAAAAATAAAAATGAAAAGGAAAGGCTATTTTGAAAACTAGGCCTGTGAAAGATCTTAAAAGTTTCCAGCTAAGCTTATATTCCACCTACCAGAAACACAATTTGGGTCCAACTGTTCTTTTATAAACTATTGAGTTTTGCTTTATTGTACCTGTCTCGTGGCTAAAATTTTATAACAAAAGTTATAGGATCTCTGTTGACATCTGTTTGTATGTTTATGTATATCTATGTATATTATAAATATGTGATTTTTTTCTACCTCTACATGGTATTGACAAAATTAATTTGTAAAGAGCTCTATTTAATTGGCTTAAAGACAAACAAGCATCATACAACTCAAGTATAGTGTCAGAAATATAAAAACTAACCCAAATGTTTTTCAAGTTCACATGATCTAGGACAATCTTTGGTAAACAAAAGCTAGTTTAAGTTTGTTGGTTTAATTAAAATGGGTATGTCTCTAAAGTTATCAGCATCAAATATACTACTTTTATTTTACCTAGGTTTACTAAAAGTCAAATAAGCTCATGTTACCTCTGTTACAGAATTTGTGACTTAAGATGATGGTTAGTTGTTTAATGTCTTGTAAAATGTTCATGACTAATCGAAACATAATTGTTACGAACAAGTGAGTTAAAAAAAAAAAAAACAAGTGAATTAAATAGATGTAAGTAAGATAAAAGTTTATAAATAAACTTCTCAACAATAATTATGCTATATGTTATGTCTACTTAAAAATAGATTACAGGGCTTCCCTGGTGGCGCAGTGGTTGGGAATCCACCTGCCAGTGCAGGGGACACGGGTTCAAGCCCTGGTCCAGGAAGATCCCACATGCCGCGGAACAAGTAAGCCCATGCATCACCACTACTGAGCCTGCACTCTAGAGCCCGTGAGCCACAACTACTGAAGCCCGTGCACCTAGAGCCCGTGCTCCACAGCAAGAGAGGCCACCGCAATGAGAAGCCCACGCACTGCAACGAAGAGTAGTCCCTGCTCGCCACAACTAGAGAAAGCCGGCAAATTTATTTTAAAAAAATAGATTACAGAATGTTTTTGGCAACCTGCAACCTTAAAATTATACTGAAATAAATGGCCAGTGGGTCAGAAGCACACGTAACAACCTGGATTTGCAATTGACATCTGATATGGAGGGCAGTCTTGTGGAGCTTAGCCCTTACCCTATGGAATCTGATGCTATCTCCAAGTAGATAGTGTCAGAATAGAGTTAAATTGTAGGACACCCAGCTGGTGTTGGAGAATTGCTTGGTGGCATAGAGGGAAAAATCCACACTTTGGAATTGGAGTCAGAATATTATGAGTTATTAGAAATTGATGACAATTATAGGGAAACTATACTTGCCCTTATGGGGTTACAGTAGAGAAAAACTACCTCATACTCACCTAAATCACCCGTTCGTGTCCCTTAATGCACCCAAAAGAAAGGTCAAGCACTGCAGAGTAAGAGAAAGCCAAGTCAAGCAGTGTACCCAACTCCTGATGAATGCAGGGATGCAGGGCCAACTAAAGTCACAGGGACATGTCTTATATTCTTTCCGTCCAACCACTCTTTTAAGACAGCTTCAGGTACCAATCAGATCCACCGACCACCAGAGCACTGGCCTGTGATTCAGGAATCTCATACTAGCTGTGCATCTTTGGGCTTCTCTTTGCGTCACCTCTTTGGGTCTTGATTTTAATCAAAAGCAGATGATGAGTTTAACGAGACACTATCTATAGTCTTTTCTATCTCTGACATGCTATTGCCTTAGGTTCCCAATGGTCCATCTGCCCTGAGTAAGGGCATCTGTGTCCCTCCATAGCTGACTGCCCCCTCCTCCTCGGCCCACATCCCCCAGGACAGTACATCATCTTGTACCCCCAAAGTGGTATCAGGCAGCCAGACAATCTCATCTACCCACAACTATTTCCGTCATCAGGACCCAGTACATGCAATGGCAATTTACCACACGTCGTTAATATGTTTGTTATATTTTGTTGGTGGAATATTAAAGTTCATCAGCAAGCCCGCACACAGGGAAAGCATATTGAAATGAGCATAATGGATCTGTCAGGCTGGAGTTTATGGCCTTTTCTCAGTACTACAGCCTAAGTAAAACAAGCCCTGATTGAGTCAGCAGCCTCCTGGGTACTCATTTGCCAAAGCGTGGGGAATCCTAATGCTAAGTTTATCTGCCTGCATTAGGCAGGTGGGGGGAGGGTAGGGGTGCTGGGCATATTGTTTTGGCTTAGGGGTGTTGTAGACCAGCCTGCGAGTTCCACAGACACCAGGAGGGAAGCTTTCAGTGGGTTTGGCCTCTTACCTTCCTATGGTCTAATAGATTTTGGAGATGTAGTGCCCTGGAGTTTTAAAACTTAGTTTGCAAACCCTCCTTTTAAAACCAATGCATTGAAATGCAATGGAAAAGAGAGAGGATAAAAGAAATATTCACTGAGGAATGGCACTGAAAAAGCAATAAAGAAAAAAGGAAGAGAGTGATTCATTAAAATTCCAGATACTGAGCATCATGGATGCAAATATCCTTATAACTTTTCTCCTTTGCAGGCAACTTCCAGGAAGGGTTCAGGTTACCTCACCAGGGAATTGCTTTCTCCAAATAGATCTTTGTAGATGCCGATGCTGTCTAAAGGGATTTCAAAAGATTTCTAAGTCCAAATTAATGCACTGGGAAATGAATTTTGGAAACAAGATTTCCTTTTCTTCTCTTCAGCAAAGCATAGGAGGCATGAGATGAGGGGAGCACATTTCTAGCTATGGGAAGAGATCTGCTTCTCTGATTTGTGGAGGGTCAGAAATTTTTCAGCAGGCAGTTCAAAGAGGTTGCCCCAACTCAGGCTCAGGTGTTTTTAGTATTAACAGGTAGTTATCTCATGGCAGCAAAGTCAATCACTACCTTTTTTTTCTTCCTCAGCAGGAAGGCTTAGCCATTGCTTTTTCCTTGAGCAGGTACTTGGTATTCTAGGAGTCACAATCTATTTCTCATTCCAGCAGCGTGCAGCTGTGGGTCACCTGGCTAATACTGGGGCCATTCCACATTCCAGAGGCATGGAGCGCTTGTCATTTGGCATTCCAGAGGCATTCCGAAGCTGCAGGTCATTCATTATGCCAAGGTCAGTTCGTTGGCCTGCAGAGCCAAGAGCCTTATTCTGTGCTGGTTGGGACTGGAAACTGTAAGGAAGTTGTAACTCCTCTGGTGTCAGAAGGATGGAGATGGAGAGAAAGAGAGAGGAAATAAAAACTGCAAAGAATTCTCAAGTAGTTCTTAGATAGTATGACGGGGACAATATGTTGTACACATAAGGTCAAAGATGGGAATTTTTTGAGAGGAGAAAGAAAATACAAATCAGATAATAAACATATTGCTCTGACTTTCTTAATTAGATGAGAAGCAAGATATAACATACCTATAAGCCATACCGGCTCTAGAGTCAGTCAAAATTGGGTTCAAATCTTGGGTCTGCTCCTTATAGCTTGTATGATTTGGAGTGATTTACTTACTCTCTTTAAATATCAGTTCATCAACTTTAAAATGGGGACAATAAGATAACCTACCATTTTAGTATTAGATAACACCCTTAATATTGTTTAGCACAGTCCATGCCTCAAAAAAAATACTCTATAGATTTATTATTGTGATGATGATGATGGTGATGATGATGATAATGCTGATTGGGAGATTCTTGAATGGCAAAGATGAAGATAATGATGACTTTTCTTAATATATTATTGATACCCATTCCCTCTTTTCCCATATCTTCTACTGTATGCCAGGCACTGTATTAGGTACAAAACTTTTTTGGCTAAGTCTGGACAGATTAAGATTGAACTGTACCTATGTGAACACAGATTCAATTTAATAGGCTCTCAGTGAATAGCCACTGTGTATAGTGCCCTTTCCTAATCCCTGCAGTTAACACAAAGATCAAGGCGACTTTGTTTTTGCCACTAAGGAAATTATGACACATATTTAGATAACCATGGATGCTGAGGAAGGGAAAAAATACATATAAATCTCCATTCCATGGAACTTAGAGAATGATCAGACAAGACTGTTGTTCTTAACATGAGTGTAGACTGGACATTTCTTGGGCCCAGCAGTCCCTGACATGATGATAATGTTGGCAAGACATTGGCAAGATATCTGTACCATCCTCAGCATTAAATCTTCCTAAAGTCCATCAGGACAGGTAGTTGAAGCCTGATAAAGAAGAATGATTTTTATGCTAGGTGTATGAACTTTATTCTGCAAGCAAGGAATGAAGAGAAAAAGAAAAGAAAATATTTTGGTTTGCTTTACTTTTTATTGTTTTTGTTCCTCCAGAGGGATGCCATAATATGCCCTTATGGGTCTCCCCAGTGAGTTGCCAAATATTGGAGCAGAATGTACAGCGTAGCATATCAAGAGCATCAACCCAGGACAAGAAGTTTGTGATTTATGTTTTACGGGGCAAAGGAGGCAAGCCAGACTCAGGGCAGGGTGTAGTGTTAGGAGACAGTGGCATGATGACAGGGAATCTGCATGTGACCTGCTTTTCTGTTGGGAGCCAAGACCTTTGGGGCATGCTACCTACAGGGAAGCCCTAAATGTGCCTCAGCCAGGAAGCTCAAACAGGTGGGAGAAGCTTTCTGAGTATGCATGTCGTGGCTGTGGAGTCTGCAGAGCCTACTTCAGAGGATCAGAGAGTAGGGCCTATGAATGCACTGGGGTGCTTGTTTATAAAGTGTTCCATAATCCTCACCCGGAGCAGATCTCCCTGGAGCAATTCTCAGTGGCCTCTAAGAAATAAAGGTCAGAGTTTCTATCATATGGTTCTCAAGAGAAACAGCAAATCAAGTTGAAAAGGGATTCTTAGAGAACATCTTGTGATTCTTCTAAACATTTGTTGACGCTCTCCTGACTTTAAAAGCTGGGAACAGAGGCTTTAGGGAAAAACACAAGTTTCCAGCCAGGGCAGACCCATGCTTGGTGGGTCTGTAGCTTATAAAATTTGGAGGCCCCTCTTAGGAAAAGAATACAGAAATAACAAGTAAAAACTTAGACACTAAAGTAAATGTTTGTTTAAAATTAGAAAAGAAGTCATAACAGATTACAATGCTAATCTGCTGACAATGCTGTTGCTACCATATATTTCACAAAAGCCAGAAAAGCAACATGATTTTTTTTTAACCTGCATACCAGACCTCTATAATATTGTCTACATTTTATCTGTATACTTTTGATATTTTCGTATGTTGTTTTTATATTATTTTCTATAAAGAGATTAGAAAGTTAATTCAGTTTTTTTTCTCCAGTGCTATTTTTTTCTTAATTGGCACTTTGAAAAAGTCCATTCATTTTCACAACTTATTACTGAAATTTGTATGTTAATATTTAGCACTGATGTCATTTTGGGAAAACTAGTATCAAATTTCTTTAACATATGAGCACTATAATTTCAGAGAACTTCAAGTTTTCTTGTGCAGTGATGTATCTTAAATACTGTTTGCATTGATAATACTCATTAACCAGTTTATGGGAGAGGTCCATATTGGATTGGTATATTACGACTTTTACGCTAACTTTGTTGATGTCTGTACTTCATGTCAAATCAGCAAGAACTGAGTGAGAACACACAATAATTTGATTGGGCCAGGTAATTCTAACCAATGGAAGAAATGGATGAAGGCACGGTCTAACAGAATTAAGAAGTTAATTCAGACAGAGTGCAGTAAGCAAGCTGGACAACAATGGGTAATGAGACTAGAAACATGTCTTGCAGCCAGGAATGTAGGTGTGGAGAAAGTATTAAGTATTGGCAAGTGGCTGGAGACATATCATCATACTTCTAAATTTTGGAAACAGGCACCTGTTGATTTACTACTAAACTTACAAAGAAACAATGAAGTGCCACACAAGACCACTAATACTAGAAGCAGACAGATGACCATTTGAATCTTAGCTCTGCCCCTTACTAATCTGTGAAATCTTGCTAACAGTAACTTAAGTAGCCACAGAAGAGATGACAAACTACACAAAAACATATCCCACTAAACTTCACACATTATGCACCCAATTAAAATTCCCTTTATGTGGATGCCAGAAGGCCCACACCGCTGGACACAAAGTTATGTTTAATGAGGGGAGAGTCAAAGTAAAAAGAGATGGTGGTCTTGACCAATTATATAATGGAATATTTTCCTTTTGAAAATCTGAAGAAAAAAACAAACAAACACATGATCACATTGCTAATGCAACCCCTGGGGGGCCTGAAACTTAAACTTCATTTGCTTCCTAGTGTATCTGCCTCTGCTCCCTGCGGTTTCCAAGGAGCTCACATTCTAATTAGAGAAGACAGACAGTAAACTCATGAACAAAATAATAAATAGACGATTTTAGACAGTCATTGTTCAATGAGGAAAGTAAAATAATACATACAAGGAAGAGTTACTGTAGGCAGGGGAAGAAGCATCCATTAGAGGGAGAGGTCCGAGAAGACCTAGCTGAGGAAGCCGGCTTCGAGCTGAGATCAGAAGTCCAAACTTCAGTCCGCAGATGGGAGCATGAGGAACAGAATGGGGGAGTGACTGGTCCAAGCTCCCGCAGCAAACCAGTGGCAGAGCTAGGACTACAGCTGAGACACACAGCCACAACTCAGGGACTTTATGGAAGGTTTCACTTTAAATGTTCTTGACATGTGGAAACTAAGATAGCCCTTGCTGCTTACAGCCTTCACTAAATTCCAGATAAAAGGAGTTGATTTTTTTTAATCTCCAAAAAATCCAAAAGCCGAGCAGTCAATTGAATAGGCAAATAGCCATTTCACTACTTTAAGATAATCACAATGATTAGAAAAACTCGTTTCAGTACCATAAAATCATTAAAAAAATTGAGCTATAAAAGCTCTGAAAGATCAGTCAGGCAAGTATTCTCTAGATTATTTTGATTACATGTCTCTATCAGAATATACAACTCAATCAATTAGCCAATCAACTAATAAAAAGACATATGTAGAGAGGGAGGATATACGTACGATAGACTTATGTATGTATTTACTTGCTATTTATATTATGTGCATTCCAAAAAGATACACAAAGCATACAGGTTTTAAAAGATGCACTAGAAATAAATGAAAGTAAAAGTTCCAGAATCTTCTTTCCTCACCCCAGTGGATCACTGTGCATGCACTTTGAGGAAGCTTTGTCTCTCTTTGATGACAACTGATCTAGTCTATTGCTTTCAGCTTAAGCCCACAGAAACTGAGGCCAGAGATGAGAAATCAGAAAGCACTACTCATGACCCAATATAATAAGAGAGCCAAAGTGCTTTAAAATAAACTCAGTTTCATATATATGCAGAGTATTATAAACTACCCCGCTATTTGTTAAAATTGTAATTTTTCGTATGCTTTCACTTAGTCTTTGCAAGCCCTTTTCTTATTTCCTAGAGATTGATGCTTTGCTTCTGATCTCCTCTCAACAGTGAGCAATCCAGGATTAGCAAGCCCCTGTCACCAGATCCCAGCAAAGAGTAAACTCCCTGAAGTCCAGAGGCTCAACCTGAATGCAATCTGTTTCCCTCAAGGATTCCCAGCACAGACACGGGCTCCCAGCCTGCTTAGGAATGCGGCACTGCACTTCTCAATAGCATTTTATGACACATTTCTCAAATCAAATTTAAAAGCATAACTGAGTGGAATTAAATTAATGCCGTCTGGTAATGTCAGCAGCACCAGAGCTGCAATAGGCTGGCTTAACTTTTAAACCTTCTGGAGCTTCATGATACATATTCAGTCTCTAGTATTACTGAGAGAATCTGTGTACACTGTGTGCGTGTGTGTGTGTGTGTGTGTGTGTGTGTGTGTGTGTGTGTGTGTGTGTGTTGGGGCTGGTGTGTGGTTTAGTGGTCTTTGAGAACTTAAAAGTACATAGTTACATATACTTAATGAAGACACATGCCCCATGACCTTGATGTTTTTGAATTGACCTTGGTATTTCCCTTCATGTTCTACAGAGTACGTTTAGCTTCATTATATCATTTGATCATCATAATCACTCTGTGAGGAAAGCATTCATGTTTTTGTCTCTTTCCTTTATTATTATTTTTTTTTTTACTTGAAACCAAGTGCCATGTCTCCAAATTCAGCATTCTTTCCACTTGCTAAGTTTAATAACAATGAAAACACCACCAGTCTTTTCAAGGTTCCCTTAACCTCTGTTGCTAAATCTAATATTCCATTTGTAATTTTCATCTTAATTGACTCAATAGCAACATTTTACTCAGTTATCACATCCTCATTGTCGAAGCATGTTTTCTTCACTTAATTTTAAGATACATACCCTTTATTTTTCTTCTTACATCACTTAACACTTAATTTTTTCCCTGGGATCTTATTTCTCTTTTCCAAACATTAGATGTCCCAGGGCTCCTTTTTTTCCTGTTTAAACTCACCCTTTTTGTGATCTTATCCAGTCCATGGCTTTAAATGCCATTTTACATAATGACTTCTAAATATACATCTTCAGCCAAGATGTCTCTCCTAGCTGCAAATCGCTATATTCAATACAAGTTATCTTGACTTGGATATGTAACAGATGTTGATGCAAATAATCAATAAACAATCTATAAAGGGAATAGAAAAGAGTTTTATCTGAGCCAGACTGAGGACTATATCCCAGGAGACACAGATTCAAGAAGCACTTGAATTGTGTTTTTCCAGACTACAAAATGCGGGAGGTTTATAAAGGCAAAAACTGAAAAATTCCATAAATTGTTTATCAAGAATTATAATTTGAGCTGGCAAGAAGTAAGGGTACTTGTTAAGCCAGGACTGGTTGGGAACGGAAATGGTTGCATAGTTACAAGGGGAGACCTTGATACCATAAGGTTGCAGCTGGCAGCTGCTAGCAAAAATACCATTTTGAGAATGGTTGGTGGTGTCCTTGAGTTTGATATAGTTCAGGAAGTTCAAGTTCTCAGTGATGCAGGAATGTGTCTGAAACCACATCCAGAAGGGCCACTGGGTTCCATTTTGGATGCCTGAACCACTCCCTTTTGATTTTTAAATGCACTCTTTTCTTTAATGGTTAAATAGGATGTGCAATGCATGTTTGATAGATCACAAAACAAGCTGTCCTATTTATCATAAAGTTCAAGGCAAATCAAGTATAATCCAGGATGACTTCCCCATACCTTAGATTGTGAAAATTTCTTCCATCACAGGCATATCAAATAAACCAATATCCCATTCTTAACTCCACCAGACCTGTTCCCAAAAATCTTACTCATATTTGAGTAGTACAAACTCCATCCTGTTAGCTGCTCAGCCCCAGTGACATGACAATATGGAGGACAGCTTAGCATACAAACTGTGCTACCCTTGAGCCCTCTCTTGTGTACTCCACACCTCATTTGTCAGCAAATCCTGGTCACTCTACCTTCAAAGTATGCCTAGAACCTGACCACTCCTCACCTATGCACTGCTCCCACCCTACCTCAAGATACCGTCATCTTTTGACACAGAGTCCAGAAAATTCCTTCCAAAAGGTGAGTCAGACCATATCACTTCAATGGACGCCCATGAAGCAAAGTCCTTACAGTCACTTACAGGGTCTTATTCCGTCTTTTCTCTGAACTCTAGTATTACTTCCAATAATTCAGCCACATTGACTTCTTTGTTATTCTAGAAACACACTAACACATTCTCACCTCAGGACATTTGAATGTGTTGCTTATTTTTTTTTTAACCTAGAAAATGAATCCCCGTGTATCTTCTGTTGTTATTGATATTGATATTTCATTGTTGATAGAGTACAAACAACTTTCGAACACCATGATATCTATTTTTTATTCATGCATTCATATCTACCTGCTCCCTACCAGATTATAAGCTCCATTAGGGCAGGTGATTTCTAAGCCTGGTGTCCCCAGTTCTTGCAATAGTGTCTAGCATGTAGAAAGACTTATCCTTGATTTTGATGGTGTGAATGAAGAGTTCACTCTCATGTCATGAATTGTAGTTTCCAAAGTTTTTTCACATGCATTATCCCGTGTTGATTCTCAAAGAAATCCCAGGAAATAAACAAGGTTAGACATTTTCCCATTTTAAAAAGGAGGCAACTGAGACTCAGTAAATTAAGTGATTTGGCCAAACTCACTCAAGTACTAGAGGAAGAAGCCAGAATTAAACTCCCAATTTCCACATTCCTAGGCTGCTCCTCTTTCACTGTCTAATGATTTCTGTCACAGGGAGTGTGAGGGTACAGGACAATATGGAGGAAAGGTTGGCATACAACCTGCTATCTGACTATTTGGGTTCAGTTTCTGGTTCTACCTATTCCTTCACTGGTTATTTGTTTCTGTTTTGCCTTCTTCCCAAGGGTTATAATCATAGTATCTTCCACAGTGGGTCATAATGTGTTAAATGAGTTAACACAGGTGAGACTGTAGTACAAAGGAAACATTGAAAAACATGTAATTACTGGTATATGAAATTGTTGCAAGAGAAATATGAGTTAATTATGTTAATAATTATTAATTAACATTATTATAATAATTATTATTAATAATGTAGAATTATTATCAATAATGTTAATTAAGTTAATAATGTTAATTCATTCATTAATTAGTTTATTTATTAAGCAAACTATTTATTAATCCTCTACAACATGCCAGACTCTGTGAATTCAGAAGCAAACAAATAGATAAAAATCCCTGCCTTCATGGAGCTTATATCAAAGAAGGGAAAGACAGACAATAAATATAGATGAATATACAGTAAAATGCATAGTATGTCGGAGGGTGATGTGTGCCGTCAGGAAAACAAAGCAGGGAAGGAGAAAGGAGACACCCCAAACACAGAGAAATTTAGTAATTGCACAGCATTGCACAGCCAGCAAGGGGGCAGAAACAATGTTCCATTTTGAGCTTGAACCCACAGGGTGTGCTAGTAACCACAGACTATATTCATGATAACAAGAACTTCAGAGATTCCTTAGGGCACTTTTTCATGTAAGATCCCTCAAGCAAGTAGTTAGAGAAAATCCTAACTCAAATGGGAAATTGTTTTACATACCAGGAAGCCTGGAGTTTCCAGCCCTGGAATGCCAGACACTATCTTCCCTCTGGGAAAAAGGCAGCTGCAATTTTAGCTTCCCATCCAGATACTCCAACACCCAACAGAAGAAACTGAACTTCTTGGCCAAGAAACCTTTCCCAGAAAGCTTGAGAAGACATCCCCTTATTATCCAAAGGAGGATCACATGATCCCCACCAAGCACATTCCTGGCAAGGCAATGAGTACTCTCGGTATTCTGGATTTATTCCTGGAGTCGGACAGAGTTATGCAAGGGAGCAGTGGTGATCTGAAGAAAATCTGTCAACAGGAAAAGTAGCGAGTAGGAAATTGCCAGCATTTGCCATTGATATGGTCCAAGCCTTATTCATGGTCCACTGATCAAGAGTGGACACACAGAAGAAATTTTAGAAGTAGTTATTGGTTTGAATTCGAGTGAGAAATAGAAAAAAAAAACATAAGGAAAAGAGAAGAGGGGGGAAAAGGAGGTAGGAGAAGTAGAAGAATTCTGATCCTAATATAAAGGAGAGATAATGCACAACACTCTGAATTGAGAATGAAAAGACTCCGTTCCCCATCATTGCCCAGCCATCAATAGCTGTTCGACTTGGGCTAATCACTTAACCTCTCTGGGACTCAGTTTCATGAACAGCAACTCTAGTCTAATAATGCTCGTTAGTCACATTTCATGATCAGCAGAAGATTTAATAAGATGTCTGTGTTCAGTGAGAAGAAAGCGATACGTGACATTCCATTTCAAAGTGGGTTTGGTCTTCATTTACAGATATAGAGTGAATTGGAGTGTGTCTACAAGACAAAGATAATTGAGTTAGTCAAGCAGATGATTCAAAGAGGGCAATGCACACACACAGACACGTGCACTGGTGCACGCATGCACTCACAGTCACACACACCCCCCATAATCCTTTCTCATTAAAAAAATATTGTTGTTTATTGTTCTTTGAGCAGTTATTGTTTGCTAGGCACTAGCTAAATAATGTATGAGCATTGTCTCATTTAATTTCCCAACAACTCATGAGTTAGGTGCTACTGTATAATAGTTTTCTGTTTGAATTATATGGAATGGATTTTTCAAATTTCCACTTCATTTTGCATATATGCACTTTCTCTTCGCCGTGAAACAGATCCCATTTCAATGAATGACTATGGTCTTCAGGTTGTTTCTCCTAAATTTAAGCACAGTCCTACAGTCATTTTCCTTGCACCAATGAACCATTCCGTAGTGCTTTGAGCTGATCAGATCAAAACTGTTCAGGAAAATTTAGCACCAGCCGGTTCCTAAATGCTGAGTTGGCTCTGGTTCTTTCTTGACCATCCTACTTTTGCTCATCCAGTCTCAACACTGAATTCGGTGCCCATCCATCATTTGTAACATGTCCCTCTCAGCAATTCCTCAACAGAAACCTTGACTGAGAAGTATCATTGACAATAGCAAACTAGCATTTCATGTTGGATTCCTCTTCAATACACTTACTCAGATGATATGAATATCTGATATGAGACAGGAAAACAAGGTCAGAAAGAGATTCAGAGAGAATGAGTGATTTGGCAGGTTTCCCGTGAGAACTCCAGGGGAAGGATCAGGGCTAGGCCAAGGGCACTGGGTACAGAATCAAGAGAGGTGAAAACTACTGTGGCTCTGCCAGTACCATGCTGCGTGACTCTGGGCAATTATTTTTAAATCTCCCAGCATCAATTTTCCCATCTGTAAAAATGGGGGGAGAGAACTAAGTTGAGATTGGAAAGCACCTGGCCTGCGGGCCTCTAGTAGACATCGAGAATCAATCATGGTACTTTTCCCACTGAGCCTATGATGGGTTCCCGTGTTCTTCTCAGCACATACTCCACATACACTAAAGCAACTAGAGCTTGCATATCATTTAGAATATATCTGTCATTCCTGGTTGAAATAATCTCTAACATCCATTTTGGATCTCATATTTTAGGAATATATTGCTGCTGTGGAAAGAATCATGAACTTGGGATCAGATAACCAGGTTTAAATCTTCGTTCTGACATTTATTACTTCTGTGACCTTAAGCACATCAACTCATATCTTTGATCTGTGTTTTTTGTTTTTTGTTTATTTAATCTGCAAAATGGGAATAAAATATCAACATCCTATTGTTGAAGTGAAGATCAAATAAGATATATGAGAAGGCACCCAAAGCATATAGCATATCCTAGGATACTGTAGACATCCAATCAGCCATTAAAATTAATATTTTAATGGTGGCATCTGGTGAGGCGAATGCATATGTGATGAGATTGCTAAGAATGCTGGAAGCCAGGAGGAAAGTGAAGGAGGAAGAGAGGGTCATTCCTCCTTGGACATTTCAGCTGTTTCCTTTTTCTACCACTGCTGCTGACGGATCCTACAGTTCTGACCTAATTATCAGCAGCCCACCGTATTGCATGTCCTTGACTCCGTCAAGAGGCTAGGTCTTCCTCTTTGGCTCTGATATCTGGCTCACAAATCAATTTCTCAATGACACGTCTAGAAACCACCAGTATCTGTCTGATCCCTCTCTGCTTTGTTCCCATCCCCCATACAACCCCTCCCCACACTCAAAGGGATGGTATCTCATCAGTATCTTAATGCACTCCTTGGGCTTGGCTCATCTATGTTCAGTCTTAATTGTGTGTGTTGGAGGGAAGGGTAGCTTGAGTTCAGAGGATGGTGCTAGGAGCTTCTTTCCTTCCACATCACTGGTACAACCCTAGGTGTTCAGGGTCTCAGTCTCTGTTTCCAAAGTTTGTAAGTATGCTGCTGTTGGAAGATAGTTGTCCATGCAGGATAATTATGCTGGGTGTGTTAAAATATCAGGGCATAAGCTGCAGTCCACTGGTCATTTGACAATGATGCCAGACTTATCGAAGGCAATTACAGGTCCTCCGGTAGAGCTCCTCACTGCAGGGGAAGTGTGGGCTCACTACTAGGACAGAGCTGGGACGGTCTTTAGTCCACCCACCTCCCTGCCCTGGTGGCAGGAGCTCTGTGCTCAGGCAAAACAGGGAAATCTTTTTTTGGATGACATTACCTGAGTGCTCCTCATCTCTCCTCTTGCCCCTAAGAATCTATAGAATCTTATCTAGTCTTGGGTGATGGTGTATGTGTGTGGGAGGACCCATTATGCACGCATGTATCTTATCTTATTTTTAGGTCTGAATCAGTTTATGCCTTTGTATTCTATAACTGTAGTGTCACCCAAAGCATGAGTGGGATTATGTCGAGGAGTGTATGCTGGGTAAAGGACTGGTTCAGGTCCAAGGGAAGAAATTTGATAAGTTCCTGGGTAGGTAAAAAGCATATTAATTAATGCTTTTAAATATTTTCCAGTCATCATTTTACCTAGAACAGCTTTTACTCTAGGATAATCAATGACATAGTAATTACTCTATAAATCATAAATGTATTCCAAGCTGGACAGATATTGTTTAATGAACTTGGGTAGCCAAAAGGTGGGCATGGAGATGAGTCTAGGAGTAGGGGGCTAAGAAGAGCTAAATTATCTTGCAAAATAGAATAAATGTGATTTGGAGGTTCCTGAAGGCATCTGGGAGGGATGGAGTCTGGAGAAGATGTGGATGAGGGAAGAAGTGACATGGGAAGAAGTGGTGAGAGGCTTGCACACGTTGTCGGATGAAGCAGCCATGAATAATCCCCAGTTGAGCAGCAAAGAGACTGTTATAACCAAGAACATCGAATACTCATCTTGTTATTATTGGTTTGCATTACTGTGACACAATCCCTTTAGGGCCCAAATTTTTCAATAAACATTCTGTACTTAAAAGTGGATATATATGAATGGTGTGGTGTGTGTGTGTGTGTGTGTGTGTGTGTGTGTGTGTGTAAATGAGAGAAGGCTAAAGATGAAAGTCCACACAGCTCCGAGCAGTCTCCAGGTATGGGGCGCCATGCATGTGATGCTGAGATGACTCATAAAGGGGGAAGTTATGAGTTCAAACTATAAATGTAGTCCTGCTCACAAACCTGCAAAAATGCCACGAGAGATTCTGACTTCCAAAAGGCACAGAATTTGGGACCCAAACCAGTCTTACATATATCTCAAGGATCAGGAAGGCTCAGTGAATATTTGGGTTTGACACTTCCCAGATCAGATGCCTTCTTCCCTAGGGACTCTTCTTCCAATACCATCCAAGAAAAATTAATTACTTCTCGAGGCTCTTACATAACGTTGCCTCTACAGAACTTGTGATTACGGATTTTGCTGTTTGTCCCTGTCTCTCACATTAATCTGTTCCTCAATGCTATGCCTATTTGTTAATATTTCTTTAGAACTTTATTACTCCTATGTTCTGTGCAATGAGTTAAAACTACTTAAAATGCTTTTCCTTTACTTCCTAATAAAAGGTTACAGACCTCTGCATTGGTTCAGGACTGGGAAAATAAGTTAATCTAACCAGAATGATAGGGTCTTCCCTGGTGGTCCAGTGGTAAAGAATCCATCTTCCAACGCAGGGGACGCGGGTTAGATCCCTGGTCAGGGAACTAAGATCCCACATGCCACGGGGCAACTAAGCCTGCGCGCCACAGCTAGAGACAGAAAACCTGCACACCACAGCTAGAGAGAAGCCCAAGCAATGCAACAAAAGATCCCGCATGCCGCAACTAAGACCCGACACAGCCAGAAAAAAAAAATAATGATAATAATAACCAGAATGATAGAAACTGTGACAGTGTGTGAAGAAATCTCCAAAGTCTGCAGAAAAAAGTGAAAGACTAATGAAAAAGAGGGGGGCCTCAAAGAGGAACCTGGAGATTTTACTAGCAGGAAGCCAGGCTCTTCATAACAGCTCTTTGCACCCAAATGGCAGCATCTTCCCTTCCCTCTTTTCTACCTCTTTCCTCCTACTATCCCATCCTATTGGAACTTGGACAAAAGCTAAAGGCTCCAACCCCAGCAGCTTGGTGTTAGGTGAGACCCACTTTTATGATGATGAAGTAGTCAGGGTGGGGTCCAGTGTGGCAGAGACAATGTTTATGTGAAGGCATCTCTCCTCAATGACTTTGTCTAATAAACTTTGGTCAAGGTCAAGTATACTTCAGGCCATTTATAGGCTCAATAGTTCCATGTTGAAAATAACTGCTAAGATTTAAATAACCAACTTTCAAACTTTTGCAACAAACTCTATTGATACTTAGGCTGCAGCTATTCAGAAATACAGCTGGACTTGTTAAATTGCCCCTCACTCCTATTACCAAACCCTAGGGAGTTTCCATACCACCATCAGTATTCATTGGACGTAATTTTACCATTTTCATTCTCAGGAATGTTTATGGAACACTCTGTGGCCCACCCTATTCTAATTTGGCCACAGGAAGATGTTCAAATTGATCGTTCAAAATCAATTTAAGGGACCACTAGTCATCCAGAGGCTAATTGTTGTTATTATCTTATTATTCATCATAATCCCAATAACACAAGAATAATGCAAAATTGAAAAGGTAAATCCAATTTGCTATGCAGTCATCAGAAAAGATTGTAGCGATTTCTAAACACAGCCCTCGGGAAGCAGTTTCCATGCTCTTTGCTCCACTCAGGTTGGCAAATGTCTACTAGGCCCTTCCTGTGTATAAGGCCCTAAATTTGCTACTGAGATGGGGGCCATGTGGCAGGGGTGGGGATGAGGATGGTGGGTTGTGGGAGGATACAGCAGGAAAAAGCATATGGTCCCTGATTTAATGGAACTCTCTGTCCAAAAAGGTAATGTGCTTATTCACTGTTATGTAAAAGAAATGGATAAGTACAAACAACTCACTAATCATTATGGTGCACAGTGTAGGGAATAATTACTGTAGTTTCCTTTTTCAGAGATCTAGGAAGACTTCACATAAGAGGTGATTTTAAAGCAAGGTCTTGAATGATACCTTGTATTTATTGTTCCAATAAAGAAAAGAGAAAGCACTCTTGGCCAAGGAAATTGCATGAGGAAAGGCACAGAAAAACACAGCTGATTTTGGGGAGTGGTGGTTCTCCTGTTTGGTCTAGCAAAGAAAGGGTAGACCAGAAGGAGATGGGATGGAGAGAATTTACAGTTGGAAATGAGACTAAAAGGGAGTATTGCTGTGGGGCTGGATGGGCCAGGATGGCAGGATCAGCAACTTGGTTTTATCTTCAGAGCAGAAAGGAAAACATGGAGGCCTTAAAGTAGGGGAAGTATTAATTAAAGTAGGGGTCTCAGATCTGAATTCAGGCTGAGAACTCACATGCCAATTACAAGAGTTGGTTCAGAGGTGGAGGAGCCTGGAAGCAAAAAAAGTGACTAGATTTGAGTCATTGCAAAAATGTGGATGATTTGATGGAATTGAATCTGTGCTGTTTACCATGTTGCCATGAATATTCTTTTACATGGTTCCACACAGTGGAATATTATATAGTAGCAAAAAATGAATGAATTATAGGTATACTCAGTGATATAGGTGAATTTTAAACATAACATATTGAATCAAAATAAAAGCAAGTTTCAGAAGACTACCTATAATACAATACCATTTATTGAAAGCTCAAAAATAAGCTAAATAATAAGTTTAGTGTATGTACACATATAGTTAATCTGTATTTTAAAAATATAAGAAAATCATGATACCATTCAGGACAGAAGTTACCTCTGGGGAGGAGGGAGGAAGAAAGGATCTGAATGGGATACATTCAGTTCTTCAGTGATACTGAAGATGCTGTCTGAGTCTTATGTTAGGTAGCAGGTAAACAAGTGTCTCTTTTATTATTATCCTTCTTAACTTACATACACATTTCATTCCTTTGTATGTTTCAAGTATTACATTATTAAAAAAACGCTGTTTTTCCATAAAAATTAACTTAAGAAAATCAATTTCCCCTAAGCAATAAGCAAGTGAGTGATTGAACAAAATAACCTTCTCCTTCCTGACCTTTTCTTACCTCAATATTCCAGATTATTCAAGAGAAATGGTTCTGCTTATTTTAATTTAATCAACATAATTTGGAGACACAAGAATGGCTACTGCCTGCCTCTGGGCCTTTAGATGGAGATAATTCTTTCACATATCTTGTGAGAATTGCATAGAGAGTACAACTTCAGTATGGGCAAGAAAGGGTTTCTCTACCCAGCTACATGTCCAATCCGCTGCTTCCCATTCTCAGATCTTCAGACTTCTGATCCCTGGTCCTGGACCCTGACTTTTCACAACTGCTCCTAGAACATGTACAATAATTATGCTGCAGAGCTTACATGTGTCAGGCGAGCATATGAAGCATTTTACGAGATATAACTCACTGCATTCTTGTGATAACCCTATGAGACATTGCAATCTTGCATGTGCAGATAAGAGTTTCTAGGACTTATAGTGATAAAATGGCCTATTAGGCTAGGCAGGTGGCAAGTGGTGGGGTCTGGTTTTGAACCCAAGTAATCTGAGTCCAGAGCCTATGTTTGAAACCGCTTTGATAAATGTCTCTGATTAGCTTTGAGGCATCCTCTTCCCTTGGGTCTCTGTGGGCCTTTGTCATATTTAGGGAAAGTCATGCTATCCACCAGCTTATTGAGAAGTCCTGAATTTCAGGGAGGAGAAAAGGGGTAAAGCAATATCATCAAAAAAAAAAAAAAAAGACAATATTTAAGCCGACATATCCCAGATTTTCATACCTACTTACTGACACATCCATGATGACATATAATTGCAGAGAGACTGGGAAAGGGACATAGGATACAAACTGGGTCATGATGTGGTCTATGGAGTGAGGTGGGCATGAAGGAACAAAAGGGGAGCAGCTCACATCACAGTGCCCACAGGAACACTACAGTCTAGGTCTCTGTCAGAGCCAGCATTCATCTCAAAAGAGGTAAATTATCAAGAGTCCTGGCAAGAGAGGACGGAAGAATCCAAACTCTGGGTAGTCTGATCACTGTGGAATAGAGACTCAGCTATGACCCCTTGTGTTAGGAGCAGAGTTTAGCAAAGGAAAGCCAGGTTCATTAAGAGCAAACACAGAAGTCACTGATTCAGCCAAGCCAGCTGGAGTTCACGGATAAGGTCCAATCCTGGTGACCAAGAGCATGGACTCCAGCCAGCCTAGTTCACAGGTTGGACTCACGATTTCCTGCTCAATCCCTACCTACCTGGCATAAGTGTTAAATGAAATAATGTAAAACAAAGCCTCACAGTGTCATTGGCACACGGTACGTGTTTACTATATTGTAGGTAACAGAGAGAAACTATGGATTGTTTGGACTCACAGAAGATCCCAGACTTTGGAAAATATCATTATTTTTAAGCCCATTTGCTTGGGGCAAAATAGGGGAGGGCTTGAGGCCCACACTGCAGATTTGCTTGCTTAGGACTTATCCTGCCCTTCCTGGCTCCTATGTGGTGAAACCACTGGTTGAACGCTCATCAAATCCTTACTCCTGGGTGAGGCTGTTGAAGGCAGGGGCAAATAGAGGTCAAAATTGGAAGGTTTCACCAAGGAGAACACAATTAGAGCTGGAATAACCAACTGGAAAGGCTTCTCTCAATCCTGAAGTATGATTGCTGCTTTTTGTTGTTGTAGTTGTTTATTTAATCTTTTCCAGTTGAAATACCTCCTAGGGCTTGGTGTATGAACACTTCAAAGTGTTTGAGGGGAGATAATGTTTCCGTTTAACTCTACTGATTAGCTTTGATTCCACGTTAAGCGAATTAGGGTAAATTGTTGCTAGTGGGAATCTTATTACCTGGGTTCATATTCAGTGTATCCTGAAAGGATCAGGACACTTGGAGAATCTGGGTAATAGAAATAATACTGGTCAGAGAGGGTAAGTCTTAGATTCTGGTCCCTCCTGTTGAATGCTCTTGTCACGTAGCCTTGACTCCTTCTACAAGGAGTCAGGAAGTCAGAGAAGCACTGTCATAAATACAATCCTCTAGACTGTGATAATTACTGCAATGAGTTATTGCAATGCAATAAAAGCTAATAAAAGGGAGGAATTAACTAAGATTGGAGAGAGTGGAAGACTTCATGGACAAAGTGGCTTTTAAGCTGGGATGCAGAGGAAGGATGGCTCTGAAGATGTTCAGACCATTGACAGCCTTGGGAATGAAGCCAACAATTTTGAATTCTATCCTCCAAGGCAGGGGGGCAATATACCGCCTGGGAAAGAACAACTGAGCAGGTCATGAAACCTAGAATCTTGATTAACTCTGTGCCCTTGGGTAAGCCATTTATATTCTCTGATTTGTGTAGGAAGAATGAGAAAGTCTAAGGCAACTCTGGTTGACTCCAAGGTTTTTGAAAGGTTATGTTTTATATGTACAAATGTGTATGTGCTCTTGGGATAGGTGGCTAGTCTTTCTTTTAAGCCATAAATCATCCTTTTAATTGTCAATCAGCTGTCCATCAAGGCCAGAAGGATGCTCTTGCCTGTCAGGTCTCTATTTCGTCCCTGGGTAATTGGCTCCTAAGTGTTTTGATATATTGGTGGCTATGACCCTGCTAGTAACTTCCAGGAAGGGAAGAGGTGAGCAGGTCAAGCAAAGCGGCACCTTCAGAAAATAAAAGGAGGAACAAAAATATTTATCTTTCCCTAGCTCTGTGGTGCCATCAAAAATTAAGTGTTCTTGGGAGGTAGTGCTGGATGAGGGCACATGAATTTTAAGGTGTCAGAATTAGGCAGGATGCACATAAGCAATTATCTGATTGCGCTCTGAAAGCAAAAAGGCACCTACAAAACCCTGAAAAGACAGTGTGGTGTAGGAAAAATAAATGGTCTGCATTTGAGGCCCAGGTCTGCTCCAACATCATGTGTGACTCTGATAAATGACTTGTCTTCATGGAGATTCTGCTACTTATAAAATGGTCATAACCATGCTTATGAGGCAGAATTTCTAGGCAGAGTCAATGAGATAATATATGTGAAGATGCTAGATAAGCAATTGGCATATAGAAAGGAATCAGTAGAGTTGAGAAACAGTAGTTGGTTTGAGTTTTGTGAATATAAGGAACAAAGACTGAATTTAAGGCACACTGCTGAGGTAAATGATAGATTTCAAGAGTAACCATAAGTGAGCTGAAGTCTTAATGTTGTACCACAATAGGAGACTCTCATTGAAACTTGAGTATAAGGTGGTTGTTTGGATTTTAGAGCAAGAATCTGTGGTCCCTCCTTCCCAAACACATGATTGCTGCAGGTTTTTCACCTACTTCCTTATTCTGTTCTTCAGACTTCTCTCTGCACCCATAGCTTCTACCTGCTAGATTCTATTTACTCAACTCCATGCCTCGATCATGGCCTCTCATGGCTGGTCTCTTTGCTTCCAATTGTACCTTTGATTCATGTATTCATTCACTTACTCAACCAATATTCAACACATATTTATCATGTCACAGTGTCTGCCACACTGGTGATACAGTGTTGTCATAGGCAGACAATAATCCCAGCCTATAGAGACTCTGCACTCTAGTTAGGAGAGGCAGACAGTAAAAACCCTATTAGAACAGAAGATATACTGCTGAACTGAATGAATAAGCATTTTCAGAACTCTAATGGAAAACTGATGAATTCATAAAAGTGCTAACAAAAGATCAAGATGAAAAAAAAATTAATTACATGAGACTGAGTGAACTGATGAGGATGATTATAACTTTTGTGACTTTCTGTTTGAATAAAAAAAAAAATCCCCCCCCCCAAAAAGAGAACAGAAGATGATCCAAGCAATGGAGAAAAATCAAGCAGGGATGGGGGATGAAAACTTACCTGGGTGGTAGTGGGTCCTTGACATTTTTAACAGTGTTCAGAGCAAGTCTCACGGAGAAGATGACATGTGATCAAAGACCTTTAGGAGGTAAGGTAATGAGTGAATCATGCAGACACCTGCGAGAACATCATAAAGAAAAGGGTGAGTTTAAAGACTGTTACACGGGAGTAGGTATTGGGGATATCAAGGAAAAAAGGAGGCTGAGTGATTGGCACGAGATGAACAGGGAAGGCAGTGGTAGAAGGGAATAAAGTTAAAAAGGTAAGGCAGAGACCCTAGTTGTATAGGGCCGTGCAGACTAAAAAATGTTGGTTTACTTTGAGTGGGATGGAAAGCTATTGAACAGAGAAGTGATGTTCTGGCTGCTACGTTGCAAACAGATCTATATGAGACAAGGGCAAAAGACCATGGAATAATTCCAATGAGACAAGTTGATGGCTACAATGAAGGTAGTAGCAGAAAAGGTGATAAGTGGGTGATTTGGAGTCTGTTTTAAAGTAAGAGCTGCCAGCTTTGGGTGATGAATTGGCTGTGGGCTGATAGAGGGAGAAAAATCAAGGTTTCAACTGCCTAGTTTAATCTGAATTCCCAGTACACATTTCCAAGAGTGGGGGTTAGATTCCCTGAGTAGAGCCTTTCCTACCATGTTCTCTCACACGCCACTGGCTAGTATATGAATTGGCCACTCCATCCAGAGCAACAGTGGCAGCCAAGCATGGGGGTGGGCTGTGTGAGCCAGTTCCGTGCTGGAAGTCAAGGGGATGCCCTTTCAGCAGGGGGTGTGGACAGAGATAGATCTCCATAGAAAGAACCGGAAGCACTCCTTTAGAATGGAATGAGCTGTCAGCATTACTGGTGTGCCTCGTTACTAACTTATACCTTCTTATCTGCCTTATTTTGCAGATTGGGGTATGATAATTACAGAGGTTATATAATGAACTCAAGTTTAAGTAGCTATGTCAAGATTTAAATAAGACTGGAGCCCAAGTCCTCGGCCTCTTTATTCTTTCTTTCTTCACTACGCTCCAGTATTCATTCTTAACATTGGATTTTTTTTCCCTGTTATGTTTACTTCTCAAATCACAAAATCGCCAAGTGAGAGCTTCTGTTCTTGACACTGTCACAGGGCAAATGCACGGTACAGTGCAGTAGTTTTGAGTGTGTCTCTCGTGCCACCCTGCTAGGGTTCAGACCAAAGATCTTATTAATTATGTGTTCTTGGGCAAGTTGCTTCATTGCTCTGAGCTCTTAGTTTGGGATTAATATCTGTGCACATTTCACAGGGCTGTTGTTTAAAATAAACAAGATAACGCATGTGAAATGCTCAACACAGTATCCAGGCACATATTAAGTTCTAAAACTTTATTGGTACTATTTAGAAACAGCAGTAGTAGTAGTGTCCATATCTTGGATGGGTGGATGAAGAGACATACAAATGTATGCAGGAATATCCTATGATATCTTTTTATAAAAAGCTACTTCCTTTGATGAGGATTTCTTGTTCCTTGATTTGCTTTGGCAGCTTGGTTAAAAGGGTGGGGATTCCAGTTTTAAACTATATCCCCCTGGGTTATCTGAATAGAAGGGTTGAAGCGGAGAAAATGGCCAATCATGTTAAGAAGAGAGTCCATCTACAGAAATGACTCCAGCTGCAAGATCATCCGCCTCGTAAATTATTTACGCTATTGTTGATCTAGAATCCACTGCTACAATTTCAAAATTAATTTACTCTAATTACTCCCACTAATAAGACAACTTGTCAGTTATCACCACTCCCATAACCTCCCACATTTCCGTCTCTTTTTAGCCTAAATTATACTCTTCTAAGCTTGTTTTTAATGTACTGCAAAAAAAAAAAAAAAAATCCTTGGAGGTATAATTAACTTTTTCATTCAGAATCCTAATTTCCTCTCCAGCTCTGTTGCTGCAGTATTTAAACTATTTATTATGCAAACTTGAAGAACCTAAACTATGAATTACGTACAAATCTCTGGATGCAAGCTCTGTCCTAATCATGGCATCTCAGTGCCTTTCTAGTTCAAGGTAAGCAGAATGTGGGCAAAATGGATGTTGAACATTACAAATGGGCTTACATTTGAGACTAGGCTTTTTAAGGGTGATGTCAGTTATTATTTTTTTAATCATCTTTAAATCTACAAATTCTTTTTTAAAATTAATTAATTAATTTTATTTATTTTTGGCCGCGTTGGGTCTTCGTTGCTGCGTGCAGGCTTTCTCTAGTTGCGGTGAGCGGGGGCTACTCTTCGTTGCGGTGCGCAGGCTTTTCATTGCGGTGGCTTCTCTTGCTGCAGAGCATGGGCTCTAGGCGCACGGGCTTCAGTAGTTGTGGCACACGGGCTTAGTTGCTCCACTGCATGTGGGATCTTCCCGGACCAGGGATCGAACCCATGTCCCCTGCATTGGCAGGTGGATTCTTAACCACTGTGCCACCAGGGAAGTCCCAAAATCTATAAATTCTTAACTCTTTTAAAATCTGTTTTACTTGTTTCAAATAATGGGGATTTTGATGTAGCTGTTTTTATGTAAGTGTAATAAGTATCAATAGTTTTTCATTCATTCATTCATTCACCCACTCATTCATTTCTTCATTCATCAAATATTCATTGAGGAACAACTCAGTGTCAATGGAACTAGACATAAAATTGGAAAAGTAAATGCAATGTGCTCAGTCTTACCTCTCAAGGAGCTTATACTTTAGGATAAGATACAGATATTTAGACAACTACAATACAACTTGATAAATGCTATGCTGAAGGGAAACAAAGCAATGTGGGAAGAAAAAGGAAGGGCATTTAAATAGACTGAGGATGATGGGGACAGGGAAAGTGTCCTAGAGAACTTGATGTTAAAGTTAAGAATGAGCTGTAGGAACCAGTTGGGCAAATGAAGGGGAAAACCATTTATTTCTGTGTATGTGGAAGAGTGGACAGGATTGAAGAGGGCAGAAGGTAAGGATGTGTACAGCTAGAAGGTCAGATAGATCATGGCATATTCAAGGTTTGGAATAAAGAAAGTATGGCTAAAATGTAGAGATTGAGGAGAGGCAAGAAATGGGGCCATGAAGAAAGCAATTGATAGCCATATGTTTATATCTCTTACATACTAAAATATTCACTTAATCCAACCTATCTTTCTAGAGGCAATGTGGTAAAAGATCACTAGACTGAATGCTAGAATCTGGAATTAGAAATTTTTCAATTATATGTGACACACATATAATCAAGAAGACATATGTGTGTATATCCAGCAGCAGAAAGCTTGAAAAAAAATACCACTGAATCATCAGTGTATCTTACACAAGTTAAGTAATTTCTCTGAGTTTCAGTTTCCTCATCTGTTTAAAAGTGAAGGTGGGACTTCCCTGGCGGTCCAGTGGTTAAGACTCTGCGCTTTCACTGCAGGGGGCACAGGTTCCATCCCTGGTCTGGGAACTAAAATCCCGCAAATCCCGCATGCTGTGCGGCCAAAAAAAAAAAAAAAAAAGAAAAAACAAGGGAAGGTAATGGCACTAATGGTAGAAGATGACAATGAACAAAGCTATTAAACTTTGGTCTTAAAGTTCAAATGAGACCTCCAACTCCCCCAAATGCATGTTCATTGTCATCTTCTACCATCTTCTACCAATTTGCCTCTGAAGTGGAGGAAGGCAAAGCATAGAATGAATAATAGATTATCCTTACTATGTTTAAACATGCTCAAAGCACTGTTCTGAAAGGTTTACATCTATCAGATCACTTAAACTTTAAACACACTATGAGGCAGGCACTATTTTTCTCAGCATTTTACAGAGAAATGGACACATGGAGAGTTTTAGGTAATTTGCCTAAAATTAGAGGCGTATCTGTAATTTGAACCCAGTCTGTCTGGGATTGCAGTACCCCTTTGTAACCACCACAGAATACATCTCATGGAGCAGAAATAAATATACAAAAGACAGGACCTCATGGTCTATAATGAATGGAAAGTAATTGCATTTTTTTCCAGCTCTACTGAGACATAATTGACACATAAAATTGTGTAAGTTTAAGGTGTACAGTGTGATGACTTGATGCATTAACATATTGCAAAATGATTACCACAATAGAATGAGTTAACGTCTCCATCACCTCACAGAATTACCATTTTTTTAATGGTAAGGACATTTAAGATCTACCCTTTTAGCAACTTCCAAGTATATAATAGAGTATTATTAACTCTAATCACCATGCTATACTTTAGATTCCCCAGAACTTACTCACCTTATAACTGGACCATTGTATAACTTTGACTAACATCTCCCCATTTCCCCCACCTCCCCACCCCTGGCAGCCACTATTCTATTCTGTTTCTATGAGTTTGGCTTATTTTTTAGATTTCACATATAAGTGAGAACATATAGTATTTGTCTTTCTTCGTGTGACTTATTTCTCTTAGCATAATGCCCTCAAGGTCCATCCATATTGTCAAAAATGGCAGAATTGACCGATTTGCCATTGGGAATCACATACAGAGAGCCAGCTACAGGGGGTGGGGGAGTGTGGGTGAGGTGTGCAGAGAGCTGAGGGTGACCTTGGGCCATTAGGGGGGAATTCCATGAGTGAGGTATCCCCAGTGGCCTGTGGACAGTCTTGAGGAGTCCACAGAATGCAATTAGTAGGATCCATGTCCAGCTAATGCCTTCCCCAGAGTCTTATTTTCCACTCTCCCAGCCTCTTCCTGCCTCACACTCAAGCAGTTCACAACTCAGCACAGGTATCCCCTACTTTTCCAAAGGTTGCTTTACACCACCGTACTTTAGTGGCCACCTACATTAGTACCTGTTTTCGCTAACTGAAAGAAATAGTCAAAGAGTTTTCACCTTTACAAAAAAAAAGTTGAACAACGTGGAGGTTAGTGACACCGACCCTCTGAACAGCTGAAATCTGCATATAACATATAGTCAGCCCTATAAACGCAGTTCGTTGTATCTGAGGATACAACGAATGGTAGTATTTCCTGATAAAAAACATTTACCTATAAGTGGTCCTATGCAGTTCAAACCCATATTGTTCAAGGGTCCACTGTATTTACAACGTATTTGATGAATATAGGGTAGGATGTATGCAGCCTATATACAAATATTACACTGTATATAAGGGACTTGAGCATCTGTGGATTTGGGTATCCATCCGAG
This sequence comes from Balaenoptera ricei, assembly GCF_028023285.1. NCBI lineage: Eukaryota > Metazoa > Chordata > Mammalia > Artiodactyla > Balaenopteridae > Balaenoptera > Balaenoptera ricei. The sequence goes on along the minus strand of NC_082644.1, from coordinate 107,318,367 downwards.
GGAGTCCTAGAATCAATCCCTGTGACGATACCGAGGGCCCACTGTAATTGATTTTTAATTTACACCATTTTGACTTACAAAGATTTCCATAGGAACACTCTCCTTTCACACAGCAGGGGAATCCTGTACTCTGGCTGGATTGAGGGGGGGAAATGGGCCTTTCTGGCAATGTTCCACACAGCTGGGGAAGCCCCTGTTCACTCCCACACTCCCACTTTCCCCTGTGGGAGAAATCACAGGCCAAAATGGTCTTCCCTGACACTGAGCTGTGTGCCTTGGGGAAAGGGGGAAGTGAATAAAGTCAAATTGTTTCTCTTACCTTCTCCAATGCATCCCAAATCAGGTTTTTGGCTTTAATGGTGTGTTGGAACTTCTCGGCTGGAAAACTGGATTCCATAAAGGCGCTCTCATTTGTGGGTGATTATGTAAGTCAGTGACCTCCAGGGGCTCTAGGACCACAGTCGAGAGGGACTAGAGCCTGTCCATGGGCCATTGCAGGATCCACAGTCTGGCCTAGGTCTGTATGTCTGGTCACCTGACTCACAGGTGGGCCAGAGTTTTTCCGGGTTCGTTGGTGTGTGGTGCTGGATCCCACAGCTCCCACAAAAGCACTTTTGTCTTGGATGGATGCCAAACTGTTGTTGTTGAGGGGTGGCCAGGGCTAGGACATCTTATTCAGCCATGGTGCTGACATCACTCCCAGTGATTGCATTTTCACATGGTTCTTCATGATCTCAGAAAATAGAGCTCCACTTGATCGCAACAGTGCAGGAACCTACTGTATGACACAGAGAAAAGGTTTATGAATATTTTTTGAAAGGAAGGATACACGAAGGTACAAAAGCTAGGAGTACCACAGTGAAATAGGAAACCAGCTCAACTGGAAGTCCTGTGATTTGTGCCCTGATTTAAACTACTTAGTGATTTATCCTATGGAACCTTTGGAAAGTTACTTCCTTTATCTAGAAACTTAGTTTGCATCACTGAAAAACAAATAGGTTCTTAGAACTAACCACTCGGGTACTTTTCAGGGTGGGTATTTTACTCTCAAATCTTAGAATGACTAGTTTAACTATGAAGGTATGTTCTTTCCTTTTAAAAGTGATAATCTTGAGATATAACTTGATATTGAAGAAAGTATTTCTTGGCAACTTGCCTAATAACATTGACGGCAATTAAAACTAAAGTATTTTTTTTCTTGAAATCACATTTAATTGCACCAGCTGTGGAGTTTATTTGTTTACTCAAGTTCGCCCAGTTGGAATTAATATCTCTTTCCTTTATACTCCTATTGCACTTTCTCAGTCCCTTTGTTATAACATTTATAACATTCTGGCTAATATTAAGACTGTTCGTGTACATGCCTGTCTCTCCCATTGAATTAGAGCCCCCTAAAGGCAGGGACTGCTTTTATGATCTCTCTCTCCCACTGTGCCTAGCTTCATGCCCAGCACATCATAAGGGACTCAGTGAATATTTATTGACTCAAATGAACTTACATTTCTGAAACGACTCAATTTAAATAATTGTTTTTCTGTTAACATATTCTTTACAATAGCAGAAATCAGCTTGCATTTTATAAAAGCTTTGTCACTGAATTTACTTTTATTAGTTAAAATTTTTATTAAAAATTAGAACAAAATTTCAAAATGAAGTTAAAAGGCAATGGCCATAATTAGATTAATCTATAGCAGCAGTGGTAACAATAAAAATGGTTATACAGTAAAATGCATAAGAAACATGTATATGAATCTCTTAGGTTTACTCATGGCTAAAATAAATGGTATTACTATATCTTCACATGGGTCCACATCATTGCAAACTGATCAGTTTCTACAACGGGACAGGTTATATTAGTTACACGTCATATTCTGGAAAGAAACACATATGTAAAATGAGAAGACATGATTTCTGGTCTCTATTTCACCTTTTACTTGCTGAATGATTATGAGCAAGCAAGTCAGCCTATTCAACCAGTTTCTTGACCAGTAAATATTAATGGTAACATCTATCCTGTATGATTACATGACAGTTAAGAGTACACAATTTAAAATTTGATTCTAAGGGCACAAATTCCTAGTTCCACCACTACTTAGACATGCCTTTGCAATTAGACTATTCATTTTGAGTTTTAGAGTAAAATATAATCCTATATAAAATGTCAATAATAATAGTGCCTTTCCAAAGAGTTAGTGTAAAGGCTAAACATGATAATTTTTATATAATGTCTACCAAGTAATAAGCATTCCACGAATGTTATTTAAAAAAAATGTATGCCTTTATATTACTGGATCATGATGGAGATCAAATAAGATAATTGATGTTGTGAATCTTAAAAGTTGTAAACATTTTAAAGAATGTAAAGAAAAAGGATGATTGTTAATAACATATATACATGCAGTAAGTAATTCATCACTTTCTTTTCCTCTTAAAAAATGGGTCTCTCTCTCTTTCAAGAATGGGTTGGAAATGTTCATAATGATATACATAACTTTGGGAAAGAGAAAGATGCTTCAAAATTTAAGTAACAATGATGATACACATATGAATATTTAACAGTAATAAATTTGATCAATGTCTCATGAGTATGCAAAGATGAGATCACAGGTACTCTGTTTCCAGAAATGGTCTAGGTTCCATCATGCCTCACTGATGCCAAACTAAGCCTTGAGAGAATTCTGGAAAAATGGTTTCCTGAACATGCTACCGTGCTGAGCAGAGCTGGGACAAGCAGATATGCAGGATCTAAAGAGTGTTGTCAAACCTCGGCTTCTGTTGAAATCCTAATGAAATTGAATATGAAGAACAGTTTTTGCTTTCAATCAAAAGAAAGCCTAGAGATTAGTGGGGAGTCCTGGTAAACGGCTGACCTGTCAAAACCTGTGACCCTTCAGAGAAGAAGGTTCACATGGCTTACAGTAGGCATATCATATCTCCTGACATTCATGGGCAGGAGGACTTGAAGTGGAAAGACAGGAGACCATGGAGTAGAGGGGCTGTACCCTACTGCCTCATTAGGGCATGGACTACCATCTGCACCTCCCATCTCTCATGAGACTTATGTACTCAAGGTTCTTCTGGAAGCTTGACTGAAAAGTTTTGACTTTGCCCCAGGTAGCAGTCAAAGGACCATAACAAGACACCCAATGGGGCTTGCAGCTAGATAAGAGAGGAATAACAGAGAACAAAATAGAGAGTTGAAGGAGAAAGAGATCACTCTAAACAACTAAAACATAATTCAAGAGTATATATATTCTTTTAAGATTGTAATCGACAATCTTTTAAGATTGTAAACCATTTACAATCTTATTGAAATATATAAAATAAAACCTGCCAGATTTTATTGGATGGGACAATTTAATACTATAAAGGGTCATTTTTCCAGTAACCAATTAAAAAAAAAGAGGAGAGGAAGAGTTATGAGAGAGGGAGGAAGGCAGGGAAGGAGAGAGAAAGAGAGAGAGAAAGAGATCATGTAGAAAAGAAATATCTCAAAGCACAAAGATAATATATGAGGTAATGAAGATAAAGGATGCAGTTATAAGTGACAAATATATAAAAAAATACAGGAGTACACAAATAATAGAAGTCTCAAAAGGACAAAAATGAATGGTTAGAGTAGGAAACAACTTAAAAATAATAGAAAAACGTTGGAAAACCATTACGACGTAGGATTTATTCTTTGACTATAAGGTTCATTTGAACATATCAACCTAATTCTCCACATCACCATATTAAGGGGGAAAATTAGTTGACTCTATTAAAAAATTGTAAAAAGCCATTTAATAAATTTAAAACCAATTCTTAAGAAAATATAGTTAAGTAAGAATTGAAGAAACTTTTTTAATACAATAAATATCAGGAAACTGGAAGAAATGACTGATGTCTACATTAGTATTCAAAAATGTCTTAGATATTCTAGCAAATATTTAAAAGCAGGAGGATTAAATAATTTTTGTTAAGTATTTGAAGAGATTTAAAACCATCTTTTTTGAAAACAAGGTTATATATTAGAGAGGACCTGATATCTCTGGTAGAAGACTCAAAAATAATGAAAGAATTTGGTTGGTGGCTGGATATAAAATAAATGTACAAAATAAACACATTTTCTCTATTCTAGCAAAAGATAGTTGAAAAAAGAAATAGAGAAGTAATCAAAATAGACACAAAATTTTAAATTTTAAAAATAAATTTAACATTAAAGAACCAGAGTACAATCTTATACAATCCTATACAATATTATTGAAAAATACAAAATAAAACCTGCTGAAGAGATTTAATACCATAAAGAGTCAACTTTCCAGTAATTAATATAAAAATTGTGTCAATTCCAATTTGACTAACCACATATAAGTTTAATCTATCTAAATTTATATCTATCCACTCTTTGTTGGGGAAAGAAGATAACTCAATAAAATCATCTTTAAGTTCATATAAAGTCCTAAATAATACCCAAGAAAAAGTGTAAAAAGTAGGACAGTGAAGGTTGACTTGCCTTACTGATATTTGAATATGCTATAACAGCCCTGTATTCAACTCAGTAGTATTGGAATAAGAATATAAAATATATCAGTATATGAGGAGGCTGATAATAACTTAACTATTCTAGCACATTATCCAGCCACATTAGTTTTGCTATTGTTCAGACAGAACATGCCAAGTGCACTGCTATTTAAGGGTCTTTACATTTGCTGTTTCCTCTGCTTCAAATGCTCTGTTATTAGATATACACCTAATTGCCCTGTAGCATCATTCAGGTTTCTGTTCAAGTGCCATTTTATAAAGAAAGAAATCTTTGGGCCTTCTATCAAAAAGAGCACCCTTCTTCACTATCTTCTGCCTTGCCTTATTACCTTCAAACATTGATTGGCTGATTGCCTGGTTGATTGATTGATTGATTTAGTTAGTTAGTTAGTCAGTTATTTTCTGTTCTCCTCTGCTAGAATATAAACTCCAGGAAAATGAGGACTTTGTTTTGTTCCATGCTATAACTCCAGTACTTGGAAAATTGCATGGCAAAAAGTATACACTCAGAATCCAGAAAGAGGTCACAATATTTACATGAGAATTTAAAATGTAATAAAAGCATCATTTCAATGTGGGGGAAAAGAATGATTAAACTAAATAGAGCTGGCACAACTGGCTACCCATCTGGAAGAAAATTATGTTGGAGCTTGTCTCACATCATAGTAAAAATAAATTCCAGATGGTTTAGAAGCTTAAATACAAAAATAAAAGATTAAATAAATATAACAAAAGTATCACAAAACATTCTAAGCATATGAGTAACTTTCAAAACCAAAAAAGGAAAGAGATGAGATTAAAAGAAAAATTTATCTGTATAAAAATTGGACTATACATATTCTAAATATTTATATATAATTAGATATATACATAAGTAAATTATATATAAAGTATATATATATGAAGTAGCCAAACAATGAACTAGGAAAATATAAAATATTTACCAACCTAATGACAGAAAAAAAAGTTTGACATAATTTAACTATTGCAAATTTAAAGAAAAAACCTAAAAGAAAAATGTAAACACTCATAAGTATTAAATCTAGATAGCTAATGAAAATATAAAAAGATATTCATATTTCCTGTGGTCAAGAAAATAAAATTTCCACATATAATGAGTACACCTTTATATCTATATTGGCAAAACTTAATGAGTGATAATATCTTTTTCTAGTAGAGATGCAGGATAAAAATGCTTTTATTTGTTGTTTATATAAATTTGCATTGCTACAGGACTATGGTAGAGCAATTTAACAATATCTATTAAAGTTTAATATATTCATACTCTATGTATTAGTCAGCTTTTTTTTGCAATAACAAAGAACTCTTAACTCACAGTTACTTAGACAACAAACACATATTTGCTAGGTCTATGGCTCACCCGTAGCTCTGCTGGATTTGGTTGGAGTTTTCTCTTTTGCGGAACCAGGCTCAAGAAGCAACTGCTGGGCTTCCCTGGTGGCGCAGTGGTTGAGAGTCTGCCTGCTAATGCAGGGGACACGGGTTCGAGCCCTGGTCTGGGAAGATCCCACATGCCGCGGAGCAGCTGGGCCCGTGAGCCACAACTACTGAGCCTGCGCGTCTGGAGCCTGTGCCCCGCGACGGGAGGGGCCGCGATAGTGAAAGGCCCGCGCACCGCGATGAAGAGTGGCCCCCACTTGCCTCAACTAGAGAAAGCCCTCGCATGAACCGAAGACCCAACACAGCCAAAAATAAAATAAAATAAATAAATAAAGTAGCTATAAAAAAAAAAGAAAAGTGCTTTAAAGAAGCAACTGCTATTGAGGGTCTGTTCTCATAATATAGAGAAAAACTCAAGAAAGTATCCAGAATTTACCCCTTAAAGTCACATCATTGCAAGTCCAAAGTTGGTGAGGTGGAAAAATGCACTTAAACCTAAGGTGTGGTGAGGAAGAGAGTGAATTATTTGCTGAGCAATGAGAGAATCTACCACACTGTTCAACTCAGCATTTTGACTCCAGTGAATCTGTCCTTTGGAAATTAAATATGAACATCCTTCTGTGTGAAAGGCAGAATAATTCCCCTGCCCCAAGATGTCCACATTCTAATCCCTGGAACCTGTGACTATGTTACCTACCATGGTATAAGGAACTTTGCAGATGTGCTTAAATTGAGGCTTTTGAGATGGGGAGATTATCCTGGATTATCTGTGTGGGTCCAGTGTACCCACAAGTGTCCTTATAGAAGGCAGGCACGAGGATCAGAGTTAGTAACAGGAGATGTGATGGTGGAAGCAAGAGGTTGGAGTGATGTGAGGAAGGGCTATGAACCAAGGAATGGACGCAGATTTTAACAAATGAAAAAGACAAGACAATGGTTTCTCTCCTACAGCCCCAGCAGAAACTGCCATTCGTTTAGGGCCTCTAATGTCTTGAACTGTATGAGAAAAAAAAATTTTAAGCCTCCAAGTTTTTGGTAAATTGTTACTTGCAATAGGAAACCAATTTTTTCTCTCTCTGTCTCTGTCTCTCTCTCTATATATATATAAACACAGACACACACACACATATATACATATAATACACATATATATGTATATAGCACACACACTGTGCTTATTTCAACATTGTTGATAATGTTAAAAATTAGAAACAAATTTCATTCATTATTAGAGACGGTGAACATCACCCCACACTATAGAATATGCCCAAATCTTAGAATATTATCTAGCAATTTAAATATAAATTATAACATTTGACTTGGAAAATATTCTGAGTGGTATTGTTGAAAAGAACCAGGATGTTAAAAACATATATATTATGATTTTATTTTATAATGAATAAGAGTGGTAGTTTTTTTTTAACAATTATAATTATTTACATTACTTTGTATTTCTGCATTTTTTTCTTTTGGTGTGCGTGTGTGTGTAATCATGTGTATTTTTTCTGACATATGTGTGTATATATATATTTATATGATGAATATCGCAAATAATACATAATAATACACATCAAGTTGTTGCCATGGTTATGTAGTTGATGAAGAGTTGTTTTGTGGGAAAAGAAGAGAGGAGGAGCACATAGAAAACTATACTTTAAAAACACTATATGAGCTGGACCTTCAAGATGGTTGAGGAGTAAGATGTAGAAATCACCTTCCTCCCCACAAATACGTCAAAAATATATCTACATGTGGAACAACTCCTACAGAACACCTACTGAACGCTGGCAGAAGACCTCAGACTTCCCAAAAGGCAAGAAACTGCCCACGTACCTGGGTAGGGAAAAAGGAAAAAGGAAAAACAGAGACAACAGAATAGGGACGGGACCTGCACCTCTGGAAGGGAGCTGTGAAGGAGGAAAAGTTTCCACACACTAGGAAGCCCCTTCACAGGCGGAGACTGTGGGTGGCAGAGGGGGGGAAGCTTCAGAGCCACGGAGGAGAGCGCAGCAACAGGGGTGCGGAGGGCAAAGTGGAGAGATTCCTGCACAGAGGATCAGTGCCGACCAGCACTTACCAGCCTGAGAGGCTTCTCTGCTCACCCGCCAGGATGGGTGGGGTCTGGGAGCTGAGGCTCAGGCTTTGGAGGTCAGACCCCAGGGAGAGGACTGGGGTAGGCTGTGTGAGCACAGCCTGAAGGGGGTTAGTGCGCCACAGCTAGCTGGGAGGGAGTCCGCGAAAAAGTCTGGAACTGCCTAAGAGGCAAGAGACCATTGTTTGGGGGTGCGCAAGGAGAGGGGATTCAGAACACTGCCTAAACGAGCTCCAGAGAAGGGCGTGAGCCGTGGGTATCAGCGTGGAGCCCAGAGGCAGGCATGAAATGCTAAGGCTGCTGCTGCAGCCACCAAGAAGCCTGTGTGCAAGCACAGGTCACTATCCACACCTCCTCTCCAGGGAGGCTGTGCAGCCCACCACTGCCAGGGTCCCGTGATCCAGGGACAACTTCCCCGGGAGAACACACGGTGCCGCAGGCTGGTGCAACGTCATGCCGGCCTCTGCTGCCGCAGGCTTGCCCCGCATTCCGTACCCCTCCCTCCCCCCGGCCTGAGTGAGCCAGAGCCCCCTGATCAGCCACTCCTTTAACACCCTCATGTCTGCATGGGGAACAGATGCCCTCAGGTGACCTACAAACAGAAGTGGACTAAATACAAAGCTGAACCCCAGGACCTGTGGAAAAAAGAAGAGAAAGAGAAATCTCTCCCAGCAGCCTCAGGAGCAGGGGATTAAATCTCCACAATCAATTTGATGTACCCGGCATCTGTGGAATACCTGAATAGACAATGAATCATCCGAAAACTGAGGCGGTGGACTTTGGGAGCAACTGTAGACTTGGGGTTTGCTTTCTGCGTCTAATTTGCTTTCAGTTTTATGTTCATCTTAGTGTAGTGTTCAGAGCTTATTATCACTGGTAGATTTGTTTATTGATTTGGTTGCTCCCTTCCTTCTTAAAAAAAAAAAAAAAATATATATATATATATATATATATATATGTATATTTATCCCTTTTCTCTTTTTGTGGGTGTGTATGTGTATGCTTCTTTGTGTGATTTTCTCTGTATACCTTTGCTTTTATCATTTGTCCTAGGGTTCCGTCTATCCATTTCTTGTTTTTGTTTTTGTTTTTGTTTTTAGTATAGTTTTTAGCACTTGTTATGATTGGTGGATTTGTTTTTTGGTTTGGTTGCTCTCTTCTTTCTTTCTTTTTTTTAAATTACTTTTTAATTTTTTTCATTTTTAATAATATTTTAAAATTTTCATTTTAATAACTTTTAAATTTTATTTTATTTTTCTTTATTTCTTTTTTATTTCCCTCCCTTTCCTCCTGAGCCGTGTGGCTGACAGGATCTTGGTGCTCTGGCTGGGTGTCAGGCCTGAGCCTCTGAGGTGGGAGAGCCGAGTGAAGGACATTGGTGCACCAGAGACCTACCGGCCCCACATAATATCAAACGGCGAAAGATCTCCCAGAGATCTCCATCTCAACGCTAAGACCCACCTCTACTCAACGACCAGCAAAGTACAGTGCTGGACACCCTATGCCAAACAACTAACAAGACAGGAACACAACCACACCCATTAGCAGAGACGAGGCCTGAAATCATAATAAGGTCACAGACACCCCAAAACACACCACCAGATGCAGTTGTGCCCACCAGAGAGACAAGATACAGCCTCATCCATCAGAACACAGGCACCAGTCCCCTCCACCAGGAAGCCTACACAACCCAATGAAACAACCTTACCCACTGGGGGCAGACACCAAAAACAACAGGAACTACGAACCTGCAGCCTGCAAAAAGGAGACCCCAAACACAGTAAGTTAATCAAAATGAGAAGACACAGAAATATGCAACAGATGAAGGAGCAAAGTAAAAACCCACCAGACCAAACAAATAAAGAGGAAATAGGCAGTCAACCTGAAAAAGAATTCAGAGTAATGATAGTAAAGATGATCCAGAATCTTGGAAATAGAATGGAGAAAATACAAGAAACGTTTAACAAGAACCTAGAAGAACTAAAGAGCAAACAAACAATGGTGAACAACACAATAAATGAAATTAAAAGTTCTCTAGAAGGAATCAATAGCAGAATAACTGAGGCAGAAGAATGGAAAAGTGACCTGTAAGATAAAATAGTGGAAATAATTACCGCAGAGCAGAATAAAGACAAAAGAATGAAAAGACTTCATGACAGTCTCAGAGACCTCTGGGACAACATTAAATGTACCAACATTCAAATTTAAGGGGTCCCAGAAGAAGAAGAGGAAAAAAAAGGGACTGAGGAAATATTTGAAGAGATTATAGTTGAAAACTTCCCTAATATGGGAAAGGAAATAGTCAATCAAGTCCAGGAAGCGCAGAGAGTCCCATACAGGATAAATCCAAGGAGAAACACACCAAGACACATATTAATCAAACTATCACAAATTAAATACAAAGAAAAAATATTGAAAGCAGCAAGGGAAATACAACAACAAATAACATACAAGGGAATCTCCATAAGGTTAACAGCTGATCTTTCAGCAGAAACTCTGCAAGCCAGAAGGGAGTGGCAGGACATATTTAAAGTGATGAAAGGGAAAAACCTACAACCAAGATTATTCTACTTAGCAAAGATCTCATTCAGATTTGACAAAGAAATTAAAACCTTTACAGACAAGCAAAAGCTAAGAGAAATCAGTACCACCAAACCAGCTTAACAAAAGATGCTAAAGGAACTTCTCTAGGTAGGAAACACAAGAGAAGGAAAAGACCTATAAAAACAAACCCAAAACAATTAGGAAAATGGTAATAGGAACATACATATTGATAATTACCTTAAATGTAAACGGTTTAAATGCTCCAACCAAAAGATACAGACTGACTGAATGGATACAAAAACAAAACCCATATATATGCTGTCTACAATAGACCCACTTCAGACCTAGGGACACATACAGACTGAAAGTGAATGGATGGAAAAAGATATTCCATGCAAATGGAAACCAAAAGAAAGCTGGAGTAGCAATTCTCATATCAGACAAAATAGACTTTAAAATAAAGACTATTAAAAGAGACAAAGAAGGACACTACATAATGATCAAGGGATCAATCCAAGAAGAAGATATAACAATTGTAAATATTTATACACCCAACAGAGGAGTAACTCAATACATAAGGTAAATGCTAACAGCCATAAAAGGGGAAATCGACGGTAACACAATCATAGTAGGGGACTCTAACACCCCACTTTCACCAATGGACAAAATAAATAGGGAAACACAAGCTTTAAATGACAAATTAAACAAGATGGACTTAATTGATATTTATAGGACATTCCACCCAAAAACAACAGAATACACTTTCTTCTTAAGTGCTCATGGAACATTCTCCAGGATAGTTCATATCTTGGGTCACAAATCAAACCTTGGTAAATTTAAGAAAACTGAAATCATATCAAGTATCTTTTCCAGCCACAATGCTATGAAACTAGATATCAATTACAGGAAAAAATCTGTAAAAAATACAAACACATGGAGGCTAAACAGTACACTACTAAATAACTAAGAGGTCACTGAAGAAATCAAATAGGAAATCAAAAAATACCTAGAAACAATTGACAATGAAAACATGATGACCCAAATCCTATTGGATGCAGCAAAAGCAGTTCTAAGAGGGAAGTTTATAGCAATACAATCCTACCTCAAGAAACAAGAAACATCTCAAATAAACAACCAAACCTTGCACCTAAAGCAATTAGAGAAAGAAGAACCAAAAAACCCCAAAGCTAGCAGAAGGAAAGAAATCATAAAGATCAGATCAGAAATAAATGAAAAAGAAATGAAGGAAACAATAGCAAAGATCAACAAAACTAAAAGCTGGTTCTTTGAGAAGATAAGCAAAATTGATAAACCATTAGCCAGACTCATCAAGAAAAAAAGGGAGAAGACTCAAATCAATAGAATTAGAAATGAAAAAGGAGAAGTAACCACTGACACTGCAAAAATACAAACGATCATGAGAGATTACTACAAGCAACTCTATGCCAATAAAATGGACAACCTGGAAGAAATGGACAAATTCTTAGAAATGCACAACCTGCCGAGACTGAACCAGGAAGAAATAGAAAATATGAACAGACCATTCACAAGCACTGAAATTGAAACTGTGATTAAAAATCTTCCAACAAACAAAAGCCCAGGACCAGATGGCTTCACAGGCGAATTCTATCAAACATTTAGAGAAGAGCTAGCACCTATCCTTCTCAAACTCTTCCAAAATATTGCAGAGGGAGGAACACTCCCCAACTCATTCTATGAGGCCACCATCACCCTGATACCAAAACCAGACAAAGATGTCACAAAAAAAGAAAACTACAGGCCAATATCACTGATGAACATAGATGCAAAAATCCTCAACAAAACACTAGCAAACAGAATCCAACAGCACACTAAAAGGATCATACACCATGATCAAGTGGGGTTTATCCATGAAATGCAAGGATTCTCCAATATATGCAAATAAATCAATGTGATAAACCATATTAACAAATCTAAGGAGAAAAACCATATGATCATCTCAATAAGATGCAGAAAAAGCTTTCAACAAAAGTCAACACCCATTTATGATAAAAACCCTCCAGAAAGTAGGCATAGAGGGAACTTTCCTCAACATAATAAAGGCCATATATGACAAACCCACAGCCAACATCGTTCTCAAGGTGAAAAACTGAAACCATTTCCACCAAGACCAGGAAAGAGACAAGGTTGCCCACTCTCACCACTATTATTCAACATAGTTTTGGAAGTTTTAGCCAGAGCAATCAGAGAAGAAACAGAAATAAAAGGAATCCAAATCAGAAAAGAGGTAAAACTGTCACTGTTTGCAGATGACATGATAGTATACATAGAGAATCCTAAAGTTGCTACCAGAAAACTACTAGAGGTAATCATGAATTTGGTAATGTAGCAGGATACAAAATTAATGCACAGCAATCTCTTGCCTTCCTATACACTAATGATGAAAAATCTGAAAGAGAAATTAAGGAAACACTCTCACTTACCATTGCAACATAAAGAATATAATACCTAGGAATAAACCTACCTAAGGAGACAAAAGACCTGTATGCAGAAAACTATAAGACATTGATGAAAGAAATTAAAGGTGATACAAACAGATGGAGAAATATACCATGTTCTTGGATTGGAAGAATCAACATTGTGAAAATGACTCTACTACCCAAAGCAATCTCCAGATTCAATGCAATCCCTATCAAGTTACCAATGGTGTTTTTTATGGAACTAGAACAAAAAATCTTAAAATTTGTATGGAGACACAAAAGACCCTGAATAGCAAAAGCAATCTTGAGAAAGAAAAACGGAGCTGGAGTAATCAGGCTCCCTGACTTCAGACTATACTACAAAGCTACAGTAATCAAGACAGTATGGCACTGGCACAAAAACAGAAATATAGATCAATGGAACAGGATAGAAAGCCCAGAGATAAACCCACACACATATGGTCACCTTCTCTTTGATAAAGGAGGCAAGAATATACCATGGGGAAAAGACAGCCTCTTCAGTAAGTGGTGCTGGGAAAACTAGACAGATACATGTAAAAGAATGAAATAAGAACAGTCCCTAACACCATACACAAAAATAAACTCAAAATGGATTAAAGACCTTAATGTAAGGCCAGACACTATAAAATTCTTAGAGGAAAACATAGGCAGAACACTGTATGACATAAATCACAGCAGGATCCTTTTTGGCCCACCTTTTAGAGACATGGAAATAAAAACAAAAATAAACAAATGGGACCTAATGAAACTTAAACACTTTTGCACAGCAAAGGAAACCATAAACAAGACAAAAAGACAACCCACAGAATGGGTGAAAATATTTGCCAATAAAGCAACTGACAAAGGATTAATCTCCAAAGTATACAAGCAGTTCATGCAGCTTAATATCAAAAAAACAAACAACCCAATCCAAAAATGGGCAGAAGACCTAAATAGACATTTCTCCAAAGAAGATATACAGATTGCCAGCAAACACATGAAAGGATGCTCAACATCACTAATCTTCAGAGAAATGTAAATCAAAACTACAAAGAGGTATCACCTCACACCAGTCAGCATGGCCATCATTAAAAAATCTACAAACAATAAATGCTGGAAAGGGTGTGGAGAAAAAGGAATCCTCTTGCACTGTTGGTGGGAATGTAAATTGACACAGCCATTATGGAGAACAGTATGGAGGTTCCATAAAAAACTAAAAATAGAACTACCCTATGACCCAGCAATCCCACTACTGGGCATATACCCTGAGAAAACCATAATTCAAAAAGAGTCATGTACCACAATGTTCACTGCAGCTCTATCTACAATAGTCAGGACATGGAAGCAACCTAAGTGTCTATCGAAAGATGAACGGATAAAGAAGATATGGCATATATATACAATGGAATATTACTCAGCCATAAAAAAAAAACGAAATTGAGTTATTTGTAGTGAGGTGGATGGACCTAGAGTCTGTCATACGGAGTGAAGTAAGTCAGAAAGAGAAAAACAAATACCGTATGCTAACACATATATACGGAATCAAAAAAAAAAAGAAAAGTTCTGAAGAACGGAGAGGACAGGAATAAAGGAATAAAGACACAGATGTAGAGAATGGACTTGAAGACACAGGGAGGGGGACGGGTAAGTTGGGACGAAGTGAGAGAGTGGCATGGACATATATACACTACCAAATGTAAAAGAGATAGCTAGTGGGAAGCAGCAGCATAGCACAGGGAGACCAGCTCGGTGCTTTGTGACCATCTAGAGGGGTGGGATAGGGAGGGTGGCAGGGGGACGCAAGAGGGAGGAGATATGGGGATATATGTATATGTACAGCTGATTCACTTTGTTATACAGCAGAAACTAACACACCATTGTAAAACAATTATAGTTCAATAAAGATATTAAAAAAATACTATATGATATGATTCTGATAATGTTAAATTTATATATTGTATTTACTTATATTTCTATATGTATTAAAAATTAGAGGGCAAAGTATTATAAACATGTGTGATGCCCTGTAGGACTGCCTAGAATTTATTTTTAAGTTGTGAAATAAAATAGAGATCCAGGTTGATGTAAATAATATGATTCTACTTGTTAAAAATTAACAAACATACATGTTATATTATTCCATTTATATAACATTCTCATAATGACAAAATTTTAAAGATAGGTAACAGATTTGTGGTTGGCAGGGGTTAGAGACAGGGAGCAGGGAGGGAAAAGGGGGTGGGTGTAAGTAAAAAAGGGTAGCTGAGGGAACTTTGTAGTGATGCAACAGTCTGTGTCTTGATAATGGTGGTGATTACATGAATCTATGCATGTGGTAAAACTGCATAGAACTGTACACACATGCACACAAATATACACACACACACGCACGAGTGTATGTAAAGGTGGTAAAAACTGCATAAAGTCCTTGGACTATACCACTGTCAGTTTCCTGGTTTTGATATTGTACTGTAGTTATGTAAGGTCATTATATTGAGAAACCAGGTGGAGGGTACACTGCACCACTCTGTACTATTGTTGTGACATCTGTGAATCTATAATTATTTCACAATAATACATTTTTTAAAAGTAGTGAACGAAACTCTTAAATGTGTGCAAATTCTTGCACAGGTCACTGTGAGCCAAGAGAAATATGATATATAGCACATGGTTACCTATGGTTACCTCAGTAAGGTAGAATTCAAAGGAGAAATGTTAGCTAACTGGTTATATATTTTTACACTTGTAACAATGACACATTACTTTTGTAATATTAAAGAGAGTGAATAAAGACATTTTGAATACAATATTAAACTTTTGATTAAAAATTTGAAATAATCAAGTGAGCACAGATTTTTCTTATGTTCTTTTTGTGTGTTTTATTGCTTTTGTTTGTTTGTTTAATTGAAATGTAGTTGACTTACAATATATTTGTTTCAGGTGTACAACATAGTGATTTGATATGTTTACAGATTATACTTCGTTTAAAATTATTAAAAATATTTGCTACATTTTCTATGCTGTATATTACATCCTTGTATCTTATTTATTTTATAACTAGCAGTTTGTACTTCTTAATCCCCTTACCCTATCTTGCTCCTCTTCCCACCCTTCTCCCCACTGGTAATCACTAATTTGTTCTCTGTGTCTGTGAGTCTCTTTCTGTTTTGTTATATTAATTAATTTGTTTTACTTTTTAGATTCTACATATAAGTGAAAACATATGGTATTTGTCTTTCTCTGTCTGACTTATTTCACTAAGCATAATAGTACCCTCCAAGCCCACTTATGTGGTTGCAAAGGAAATTAGGTTCATATCTTGGCTATTGTAAATAATGCTGCTATAAACATTGGGGTACATATATCTTTCTGAATTAGTGTTTCTGTTTTCTTCCAGTATATACCCAGAAGGGGAATTGCTGGATCGCATGGTAGTTCTCTTTTTAGTTTTTGAGGAACCTCCATGCTGTGTTTCCGTATTGGCTGCACCAATTTACAATTCCACCAACAGTATACTGGGGCTCCCTTTCTTCCACATCCTTGTCAGCATTTGTTATTTGTAGACACTTTGATGATAGCCATTTTGACAGGTGTGAAGTGATATCTCATTTTGGTTTTAATGTGCATTTCTCTGGTGATTAACAATGTTCAGCATTTTTTAATGTACCTGTTGGCCATCTGTATATTTTATTTGTAAAAATGTCTGTTCAGGTCTTCTGCCCATTTTTTAAATTGAGTATTATGTGTTTTTTTTTTTTTTTAATTGGGTGTTATGAGCTGTTTATATATTTTGGATATTAACCCTTTATTGGTCTTATCACTTGCAAATGTTTTCTCCCATTCAGTAGGTTGCCTTTTTGTTTTGTCAATGGTTTCCTTTGCCATGCAAAAGTTTTCAAGTTTAATTAGGTCCCATTTGTTTACTTTTGCTTTAATATCTTTTGCCTTAGAAGATAGATCCAAAAAAAAATATTGCTAAAATTTATGTAAAAGAGTATTCTGCCTATGATCTCTTCTAGGAGTTTTATGGTTTCAGGTCTTATATTTAGGGCTTTTATCCATTTTGAGTTTATTTTTATATATTGTGAGGCTATGTTCTAATCTAATTGTTTTACATGTAGGTGTCCAGTTTTCCTAGCACCACTTATTGAAAAGACTGTCTTTTCTTCATTGTCTATTCTTGCCTCCTTTGTCTTAGATTAACTGAATGTATGTGTATGAATTTACTTCTGGGCTCTATTCTGTTTCATTGATCTATGTGTCTGTTTTTGTGCAAGTATCATTCTATTTTGATCACTATAGCTTTTTAGTATAGTCTGAAGTCAAGTAGCATGATACCTCCAGCTTTGTTCTTTTTCCTCAAGATTGCTTTGGCAGTTCAGGGTCTTTTGTGGTTCCATATAAATTTTAGGATTATTTGTTCTAGTTCAGTAAAACACGCCAGTAGGAATTGCACAGATCTTGACCTGATCACTTCCTTCCCTTCCTACCTGATTCCAAGTGGATCTTTCTTACAGCTTTGTTTGTACAGGAGTCTTTCTGTAAGTCTCCAGTTAGTTTTTAGCGACAATTGTTCCACACATGTATTTTTGGTATGTTTGTGGGGGGGAGGTGAGTTCTGTGTCCTCCTACTTCGCCATCTTGGTTCCTCTCAGAAACATCTTTACTTTTATTTTTAAAATGGCTCTACTGAGGTATAACTGACATGCAAAAACTGCATAAATTTAATGTACACAATTTGACGGGTTTGAACATATGCATACATCCATGAAACCATTACCATGATGGAGATAATCAACATATCCATCACTTCCAAAGCTTCCAACTTCCCCCCCTTTTTTATTGTAAGAATACCTAACTTGACATCTACCCTTTTAACAAAATTTTAAGTGCACAACACAGTATTGTTAATTATAGGCTAGGCAAACTGGACAGTTACATGTAAAACAATTAGATTAGAACACTGCCTCATGCTTTATAAAAATAAACTCACAATGGATTAAAGGCCTAAATGTAAAACCTGAAACCATAAAACTCCTAGAAGAGATCATAGGCAGAATACTCTTTTATATAAATTGTAGTAGTATTTTTTGTTAATTATGCTGTACAGCAGATCTCTGGAACTTATTCATCTTGCATGACTGAAACTTTATACCCATTGGACAACATCTCCCGCTCCCTTCTCCCCCCCAGCCTCTGGAAACCACCATTCTACTCTATACTTTTATGAGTCTGACTATTTTGAATACTTCACATAAGTGGAGTCATGCAGTATTTGTCCTTCTGTGACTGGCTTATTTAACTCAGCATAATTTCACAACTGAATACATTGTAAAATTATTTAATTTCACAAGTATGTTTTGGATGTCCACTAGCATCGTGGCAAGGGGTGGTGATGCATGGGGTGCATGAGTCAGCAGTCACTTCTGTTCTGCTCCTTGAGTTAATCATTCCTCTATTGTTATGTATGAAATTTGTCCATGAGTTTTTCTTGTGAATAAGGGTGTGGTAAGCATCTTAGTAAAAAACAAATTTCTCTAAATTTAAGATTATCTCAGGATATAGTCCCAGAAGTAAAATGATTGGGTCAAAGGGAAAATGAGAATTTTTAAGACCTTTGATGCCTATTGCCAAACAAAATGAGATGAACAAGTTTACAAGTCCATTCTGAAAGGCTGCCAAACTTCTAGGACACAATCAATCATTGTGACCTTGATGCAAAATATATTCAATAAAAAAGGCTGGCGACAACAAATAGACAGTTTTTCCCCCTCTAATATAAGCTTGCCCTATAGATGAGACCCAAGTGAAGCTATCTTGTCAACAAAAGGGGAGGAAATTTAATATTTATTCACTTGGGGTTTACTGTGTGTCAAATACTACTTTACATTTGCTTTTTCATTTATCACACACATGAGCCTCAACAAATCAATACTTGACTGATAAACTTTTGCATAAATAAAAGGCTCTAGTTTATATAGTGCTTTCATTTGCATGATTTCATTTATGACTAACAAATCTTGTCAATCTGAGTGTGTTTTCATTTGTCTGTTTCTCCCTTGAGTTCTCGTTGAATAAACTTGTGAATGCTTTTTCAGAATAATATTTAAAAAAAACTTTAAAATGTGATTTACATTTTAAAAAGGAGAGAAGTAAAGAAAGTCAGTGAACATGTTTTAAGGGAACTTTATGAAAGCATTTGAAGCTTTTGAAAGACGATTTCCCCTCCTCCTCAACAATTTCCAACAAAAGCTCAATGTGGTACTTCTCCTTCATGTTTGTGTCCCTTTAATTTTATGGGACCTTAGCTTGCCTTCTTTTCTGATACACCAATGAAAGGGAAATACAGACAATGGAACTGTACTAATCTGAAATGTTTCCATCTCTTCTTCTTCTCCCACCTCCTCCTCACAAGTAGATATCCATCCCAGAAATACCATTCTTTCTGATGATAGAATTCCATTATTGCAGTTGATACTGGCAGCTATTCTATACGGACAAATGTGTAAAATAAAACAATTCTTTGATTTAAAAGATCCATTCAAAGAACACAGATTTAAAAGAAGAAAGAAAGAAAACTGCATCTTAAGGATAAACAGCAGTCAACTTCTGTCCAGGGTAGTAGCAGTCAAATGTAAATGAAGATCATTCAATTAAATCACATTGAAATGCTTCTCCAGGAGGTACAAATCATGTCAGTGGGTTGCTCAGGCTGTGAGGTTGTTGAACACAAGAGAATGAAAATCTGGTTAGTAGCCAGGTAAATGGTGCTATGGAGATAGAAGGTATATAGTGACAACAGCAATAATTACAGCTCCCTACTTTGTATAAAATATACCACTTTGCTGGCTTTAAAGTGCATCCACAAACACAATCTCATTTCAGGCTCACAAAAACCCTCTGTGGTAGGCAAGTCAATTATTACCAAGCCATCTTCCAGATGACCAAACTCTGAGAGGAGTTTGTTTCCTCAAAATCACCCAGTTAATTAGTATTGGATCAGAATTTGGTCTAGGTTTTGCAAATCCAAACTCACATTTTTTATCTTCCCCACAGCACCATTTTAAAAAAATTTCTTTTTTGAAGGAGGATACTATTTATGTAGATCTCCATTACCCAGGAACTATTCACCATGATCTTTGCTGAATCAGGGAAAATGCAACAGAAGATACAGAGAGGAGATGGAGGATTAGAGATGAACATATGTGCTTCTTATTTTCAAAACATGGAAATTAAATGCGTTTGACAAAATATAGACTGATTGTTTGGACACCCACCCAAAGCACAATTCTAGAATAAGCAGTTAATGGAAAGGTTGAGAGGTTCCTGAGAGATCTGGAATGCCTTGTCCATTTTGTTATCTTTAGTTATCTGGGGCTGGGCTTGGTGATGATTAAAGGAAAGCAATGGTCCCCAGAGATGAGTATAGTTCACTGGGTTTGGGCAGTGTCTTGGAGGTCCTAAAAGGGCCTTAGTCTCTTAGCTTTCTTAGAGTCTTCATTAATGTCCTCTAGTAATTATTTCCATGAAGAAATAAAATACACTTGCTCTGTAAACAGCTTTAGAAGAAGTCTTTAGCACACAGACCCTCCAAATTAATTGCCACCTTCCATATAGAAATTTTGGAGCTGCCACTGTGCTAAACAAACCTCATTTTCTTCTTTATTAAGTTTACTAGACCAGAGAAAGTCAGTAGATAAGATGTGTCTGGACTTGAGCAAGACATTTGTCAAATGTCTCTCCCTATATCCATGTGGAAAAGGCTAGTATAATTAGAGGAACTAGTGACTGGTTGAATGATTTTACCCAAATGAATTCATATGACTCAAGAGTGAAATTTCTAGTTGTGTGCCTTAGCAGGGCAGAGGGAGTGAATTCATTTCTCTCTTTTCAATCTCAACCTCAAAATGGTGATAATGATTTTAATAGATAATTTTTGGTTTTTGTTTATTTGTTTGTTTTCGTCTGACACCGAAAGACCTATTTTTTTGGTAGGCATATGATCTAGGCTGGCCAATTAAAAGAACTTGGACTCTCAGGATGCTGGAATTAGTGAGAACCTAGACCGTGTACTAAAGTCTGCTCTATATTACTTGCTAGCCCCTTGATCCAGCCAAGTCAGGCATTATTCTCTAGTTTACAGAAAGAAACTGGGGGACAGAGTTCTTTACACCGATTCAAGGTCAAACATTTAAAGTTCCTGATAATGGATTCATATCCCTTGACATTTTGTTTTCCAAGCTCTTCCTTCATGGTCAAGTTTCCATAGGCACAGTAGGTGCAGTGTCTAAGGCCTATGATACTTTTAGGGGACCATAAAAAAGTTTTGATTTTGGTTTATTTTAAAATCAGAAGAAAAAATAAATATAATAATAATAATGAATCTGTAATAATGAATTCAGCCCAGATTTTATCCACCTTTATACCAATGTAGTCATAAAACACATTTTAAAATATTTTTTAATGGAGCATTTTTTCCCATAATGGCAAAAGTGCCTAGACTCCACACAAGGCATGACACAGCCCCATCTCCCTGCCAGGTCTGTTTCGCCTGCTTCCCCTACACCGTGCAAGGTAGAAGAGGAAGCAGATGTCTGATGGGTGTGGGTGGGCATTAGAGACAGAGGCTGGAGCAGCGAGTGTGCCGCAGTGGTTAACTCACGCTGTGTGTTTAGTCTGCTGAAACTTCTGTTGTCTCAGTGTCCTGATGAATGCAATGCAGAAATTTCTGTTCCCTGATTCCCGCATAGGCACACGTGGGGCTTTCCTGAATTTACTGCGAAAATGATCGGTAACGTCTCATTTCTGTTGAGGCTTCTGCAGCCACAGTAGATGAACTTTTCTCTTTTCAATACCCAGGAGGTCTAAATGTATCACCAATAGCAATGACAACTGACATTTTGTAATACTTTGTAGTTGAAAATTACAGGCTTTCGATTCCAATAAACATTTGTTCAAATCCTAGTCCCACCCTCTTCCGGCTGATTCACAGACTAGATTATATCTCTCTTTATGTCAGTGAACTTAAAATCTACTTAATTTCTTTTTTTTTTATATGGAAGGAAAGTCCCCAAAAGGCAAAAGAAGTTACTTAAGCTCCCTTGGCTTCAGGGTCCTCAGCTATGAATGAGACCCAGAGTGAACAACCACCTCAGAGTAAGGACACATGAACAGTTGCTCTGGTGTTTACTGTCTTTATTTGTACCCCCATATTACAGATGAGGAAACAGGTCCACACAGCAGAAATAAATTACTCAAAGTTATATTCAAAGAGAAGCAGGGTTCAAATTTCATTACAGAACCAATTCTCTGGCTTTTCTTTGTGACCAAACCCAAGTTCTCAGAGTAGGATTCAAAGTCACTGGAATGACAAAGCCTTCTTTGAAGACAGGACCACGAGCAGGGACATCAAAAGATTTCAAGTTGCTGTGAGGAGGCAAAAGGATTAATAGCAGCTTAAGAGAAATGTTCTGCTGCTTCCAGTTCCATTCTTATCTCTGCCATTACTCCTCAGCAGCCAACCCACCTGAAATTTGCAATGCACGTTGTTTCTGTCTCTGGTAACATCCTAGGGATTTCAGACTTGAGATTTAGTTCCACTGGGATTTTCCAGGGAGACCAGGAGACAATGATCATTTCCTTTTTGTTTGTTTGTTTCTCTCTCCTTTTTTTCTTTTTTAGTTGAAGTATTGTTGATGTACAATACAATATAAATGACAGGTATAAAATACAGTGATTCACAATTTTTAAAGGTTATACTCCGTTTATAGTTATTATGAAATATTGGCTATACTCCCTGTGTTGTACAATATATCCTTGTAGCTTATTTTACACATAGTAGTTTATACCTCTTAATTCCCTACCCCTGTATTGCCCCTCCCCCCTTCTCTCCTCACCGATAAGCACTAGTCTGTTCTCTGTATCTGTGAGTCTGTTTCTTTTTTGTTATATTTGCTAGTTTCTTGTATTTTTTAGATTCCACATATAAGTGATAATGATCATTTTCTTTGAATGAAAGTATCTCTCATTTACCATTGTTACTAAAAAATCCATGGTGTTCAGAATTATAGTTATTTAGAGCACAGGAGAATTTAGATAGTTATGATGTACTACTAATAATTATAATATTAATAAAAATAATACTCAACCTTGACCTGTCTATAGTACTATACTGTTCATAAAATGCTTTTATTTTTTATTTATTTATTTTTAAAAATTAATTAATTAATTAATTTTTTGGCTGCATTGGGTCTTCATTGCGGTGCGTGGACTTCTCATTGCGGTGGCTTCCCTTGTTGCGGAGTACACGCTGTAGGCATGCGGGCTTCAATAGTTGTGACACGTGGGCTCAGTAGTTGTGGCTTGCAGGCTCTGGAGTGCAGGCTCAGTAGTTGTGGCGCACGGGCTTAGTTGCTCCGCGGCATGTGGGATCTTCCCAGACCAGGGCTTGAACTCGTGTCCCCTGCATTGGCAGATGGATTCTTAACCACTGTGCCACTAGGGAAGTCCCTATAAAATGCTTCTAAATGAATTGTCATTCAGTCTTCACAATAATGTTATAAAATAGGCGGGAGAGGTATTATGATCCCCAGTTTACAGATGAGAAAGTTGAGGCCCAGAAAAGTGAATTGATTGCCTAATGTCATATATCCCTATGCTGAGTCTTATATCGAGGACTTCTGGTTCCATGTCCTTTGTAATAGTATGGTACATTTCCAAACAATTCTCCAGCCATTCCCCCAAATAATTCACAAACAGATGCCCACATTTTTCAGACTTGACATCTGGGAGAACACAGGTGGACCATGATCTATGCATCTACACTCACAATTAACTTAACCAATGTTGAATAGTAACTTTCTCTATGTAGAATGAATTATAAGATTCTGCTGGGGGGAAAAAAAATAGGGATGGTCAAAACCTCGATATTGCCCCGGAGGACTTGACAGTCTAGTGGAGGAGGTAGATATACTGCCAGCTAATCACAAGTAAAGAGATACTCAAATTAAGAGCAATAGCAAATGCACATAGAAAGCACTGCAATGAAGAGAGGAAGAAAAATGACCTCCTCTTGGGAGACTGGTGAAAGATTTATAAAGGAACAACACTTTCTGGCTCGAGGATAAGAAAAATGTTGGTGGTCAAAGAAAGAAGAAAGAGAACACACTGAAAGAACTGCAACTGAGCAAATGTATGCAAGTAGCTAATATGTTTGCAGATTAGCAAATATAGCTCCCATTTCATACATGGGACAACATAGGCACAGAAGGGTTTTATCAGCTTTCCTAAAGGTGTAGCCCCTGGAAACACGAGAAGTCATTCGATTTTCAATCTGACGTTCTTCCCACAACTGTGATTAGGTCCTCGAAAGCCTGACCTGTCCTCATTCAGGGCTCACCTGCTGAATTGCCAGATGTCTCCTCAACTCTTTCTCAAAGGATATCGTCTCCCCTCAGGAGGGAGACAGCAGCTCGCATTTCTCTGCAGCCAGTATCCACTTCCCATTTTAAACCATCTGTTCACGTTAGGGAGGAAAGGAATCTGTATCTACCTCTGTTTGCTCCAACTTATCCCTATTACCAAGATCCCACAGAGCAAATGGCCTTGTTATGTGGTAGCAATAGGCGATAAAAGTACCTTGTGTGTGGCACTTAGAGTACGTTACAACTAAAAAACTCCAAGTAGTTGTTAAAATATTCATCATGCTTAACAATGCCTCCTTTCATCACTGGGTCTGCCTGTGGGTAAGAACACCAGACTGGAGGTAAGGAGACTTGGGTTCTGGCCACAACTGTGCAATGTCACCTTCGCCAAGCACTCCTCTACTGATCGCTGGTGCCCCTCTTTTAAAAAAGAAAAAAAGATGGACCAAAGTCCCTGGGCTTTTACATTTGGGTTAATTTTCTAGAGAAAGGAATTATAAAGGGCATCAGTATAAAAATTTGGTTATACTTCAGATATCCTTGGTAGGCTCAGAATAAATGATCATTCTCTTCAAAAGAAAAGTCATTTTACGTTTTTGTCCCAATGCCCTTTGAGGAAAAACGCCAGGGTTTGGGGAACAGAGACAAAGAAAGCTGTGTTTGAGGTATTTTGTCCTCATCAAAGTTAAGTCCAAAAATTCATTCATGTATCTTATCTCTCTCTCTCTCTCTCTCTCTCTCCTCCTCCCTCTCTTCCTTCCTCATTGATTATGAGGCTATTGTAACATAGTGAACAATAATTTTGGGTGCTGAAGACATAGGATTTCACCCAGCACATGCTGTACTTCCATAAGGTTTTGCTTGAACTGCACCTCTTTCTGAGACTTGATTTTCTTGTCAATTAAATGGGATTAATAATACTTACTTATAGAATTGTTGGGTAGGTTAAATAGGATGAAATATTTAAAGAACTAACATAGTGCCGGGCAAAAAAAGAGTCCAGTAAAATCTACCATGAGAAAATCTGGTTAAACAGCTTCCCATTTCTAATTCTGGAAGCAATCAGGAGAGTAACTAAAAGTGCAGCCAGGCAGACCAGGCTTCACATCCTGGCTGTGGCATCTACTTAACAGCTCTACACCTGAATGCCCTCATCTGTAAAATGTAGATCACTCCTTCCAGTGGGGCAATTGTGAGTGTAAAATGAGGTAATACCCATATAAACACTTTGTATACAGCCATATTCACAGTAAATTCTTGATCAGTGTTAGACATTATCTTTATCATCGATTATTCATTCATGAGCTTATTTACACTCTCCATCAACAATAGTTCTGTCCTACAAATACTTCCTGAACACCCACGAGGTGCTAGGCTCTGTGCTGTGTGCTGGACACACAGTGACAAACATGTTTCATTTGCTTCCCCAGATAAGCTTATAGACTAGAGACAAACAAACAACCAGACCGAAAACCATATAGATATTTCCAGTGCAGTATACTATAGTATGCACAAGATGCAATGGAATCTCAGAGGAGAATCTCCAGTTTGGGTTGGGAGTACGTTCAGAGATGATTTCATCACGGGGCTGACGAATAGGTTGAGTCAAGAAGGATTAACAGCTACGGGAGGTCAAAGGAGGCTAAGAAAAGGTGTGTGTTCTAGGAAGGTGAGTATCACGAAACAGGGATTCTCAAATCTTGTGTCCCTTTGGAATCACCTGGGGAGCTTTGAAAGCCACCAGCGCCTGGGCTCCTTCCCACACCTATTAAAATAAAATTCCTGGGAGTAGGATGTGGGCATCCGTTTTTCTAAACTCCCCACGTGATGTCATTGTGCAGCCAAGTAGGGAACCATTGGCATAATGTATGGCAGCCTAATTAGTGTGTGGATGGAAAATGTACTGATCTGGAAAAAGCAGGGGCCAGTGAGGATGGACCTAAATAATAGGACAATGAGTTCAGACTTGACTTATAAACGGTGAGCCGACACTGGGGAACTTAGGAGGGGAGAACAGAATGAACAGGATCTCTTCAAACACAGCTCAGAATTTAATTCCAGGGGAAGCAAAAATTTTAGAAAAATGTGATGCACAATCTTAAGAATGCATATAATCTATAGATTAGTCCTAGAAGAGTGTTCTCTGGATATGCTTTAATAACATGTAGAGATTATTAATATACTGATGCCTAGGGCTGTCCTCAGACATCCAGAAAGAGTTTTGGGGATATGGGACTTAGGCATTTGCACTTTTATTAAGTTCTCCTAAAAGACTGAGGACACCTGCCAAAGGACTTGAGTAACTGTCTTACTAAGGATATTCAGTCACTGAGGCAATAAAGATTCATGACCTGTGTGTGGATCAGGCCAGGGCAGTAACAGGGTCAGTTCTTGGACAGAAGGCTGCTTGGTCTCCCAGCCTCCTCATTCAGGGCTTTTCTCTCTTTTGGTCAATTTCTCTCCTCAGCCTTCAACCTAGAGTGCCTACAACTCCACCTGTCTTTATTTCTATTAGAATCAGCATCCCCATAAAAAACTGAAATGTGCCACTGACTCTTTACTGAGATGGAAATCACTGTCTCTGAGTCTGGAACAAACTCCAACTATGGAATGGAAGGGTTTGTCTGCTGTGAAAAGAGATGCAAGACTCTGCAAGTTCTGAATGTGAGGGGGAGACCTCCGCTGGCTGCTGGTGAGGGTGATCACGGGCTGCACTGATGCAAAAAAGCAGACCCCTATCACAGCACCACCAGGCAGATCAAGGACAGAGGAGCTCATTAAGCAGTAGCTGAGGCAGCTAAGGCCCATGGTGACATGGGCACATCTGACCTGATACTTCTTAGGGGGAAGCAGGGAGAGGGATGATCTATCTTGACCCTAATGAAGAGATGCCAACAAGAAGGGGACAGGCAGCTACCCCAAACCTCCAGCTCCCAGCATCTTTAAGGAATCAGACTTCTATATGCAGGCAGATAGCTGCATTCCTATGACTCAACAGTGACACCCAGTGACTCTCTCTGTCAATCCCAGGCGCCTGTTCCCAGAGGATCTTGGAGGGAATTCATTTCAGCCTCCATTACCTAACACTGAAGCACCAGCAGCAATCACATCAAATTCAGTCCCCGAATAAGACAAACATAATAATAAATCCCAGTTTGCATTAACATAATCATCTAACTGTTGAAGCATATTTCTCGCCCCTGTTGGGCCATGTCTGATGTCAAACATAATAGCACCATGCAGTATTGTACCTGTTTGACTTTGGAATCACATGGAAGTGATTCTCTCATTTATATCCTGTGTCCAAATTCCAAGGGCCCTTATTTTCTGTCATTTTGAAGCACACACATCTACACACACACACTTACGTGCACACACACACACACAATTTGGGTTCATGGAAACTTTAATAAAGGAAATAAGATCCTAGGAGATAACATATCCACATCATTGTATATTGGGCCACATGAATCTGGAGATGAGAGAGAGATGAACAATTTGTGGTGTAACCAGCAGGAAGTGACCAGCACAGCCCTGGGATTCCAAACTACGGCATACGAATAGTAAGTGGAACTGGGGACATTTAGCTTAGGAAGCAAAACTGCATGGAGTAGAGAGAAGAGTAGGGATGATGTCCTTCCCTACTGAACCAAAAGCATTTAATAAAAGATATTATACTGGTTTTATTTGGTCCCAGAGGGTAAAAATAGAACTAATGAGTGGAAGTTTTGGGGAAACTGCTTTCAGCTCAACATAAGGAAACACTTTATAACATTTGGATCCACAGGGAAATGAAAGAATTTCAGGAGCCAGAGAATTTCATGTCATCAAAAACATAGCTCAGATATATCTTTTAGGATAATTCCAGTTGAAAAAACACAATCAAGAGGGGAATGGATACAGAAAATGACTGGGGCAACTTTAGTAAGTAAAAGGACAGAGATGTAGGCAGTCAAGAGTGCAGGGTTATAATTGGGAATAGGATATGGGGGCTGATTGAACTCTTTTCTCCAACCATCACTATTTTTTCTACTTAAAGTGTTTCCTTCTTCACTCTCATCAGATCAGCATTTTTTGTTTCTCATGCTACAAAGTGAGTAGAAGATGCTTGCTCCTTCTACCTATGTTCTTATATCTGCCACATAAAAAAAGGTATTTCCCCACCCTGACCTTATTTCCCTTTCCCTCATTGTTTCTTTCTCAAGGAAGGTCCAGCTAGGATCAGGCTTGGACTCTTGGTGCAGGGAGGAGAGAATTGCATTGTACAAGTTACCCTCTCAGGTAGTGACTGGGGCAGGTAAATTATAATTTTCCAGGGCACTGAAAGATCCATTGTCAAGAGGATTAGAAGGGACAGATAACCTGAGAGAAGGAATGGGTACAGAGAAAGGCCATGAGACTTCTATTTTCCCTTCAAATATCAGATCCGCTGATCTTCTGATTAATTCTAAATCATGTTGACTACACCTCTCAGTTTAACTATTCTTGTTATTCTCTGGGGTGCCTTATCTTATTCTGCCAATGAATTATAGATGATGGAAAGAGAAAGTGTAAAGAGAAAAATGAAATGACGGAAAAAAAATGGCAACAGAAGGACCAGGGAATATGGAAGGGTTAGTTTGGGGCTCTGATTCCATTGTTGGCTACCATCCAATGAACCAAAGTAAAAATCAAAAATTGGAGGCTTCAGGTACTAAGCCAAGCCGGTAGAGCCATCAAATCTATCTTAACTAGTGGATGAGGTCAAGCAGCTGGATTCTCTAGTAAGTAACTAAGCAGGGTGTCAAGGCTCAAAGAATCCATGGAGGAAGGGCTCGCCATACCTGGGTGGAGAATTGGATCTGTGTGGCAGGCAAACTGAAATTCAAGCCAGGCAGGCAAACTGAAATTCAAGACCAAGCAGGAATGTAAACCTAAAACTGAGACATACAGCCAATCCTAAATCTGAGTGACCACAGAGATAGTTCCAACTCCTGGGGGCAGCCAAGTAGTTTTAGAAATACAGAGATATGGAGATGTGCTTCAGAGGTATATCAGAAATAAAATCCCAGTTTAATCCCTTATCACAGGGTCCCCACCCCCCCAGGCTGCGGACCGCTACCGGTCCATGGCCTGTTAGGAACCGAGCTGCACAGCAGGAGGTGAGCGGTGGGTGAGCAAGCGATGCTTCATCTGCCTCTCCCCATCGCTCCCATTACCACCTGAAGCATCTCACCCATTGCTTGCATTACTGCCTGACCCACCCCTCCCACTCCCCTGGTCCCTGGAAAAATTGTTTTCCATGAAACGGGTCCCTGGTACTAAAAATGTTGGGGACCACTGCCTTATCAGTTATACGAATTGAGGCAAGTTATTTCCCTTTCCTGAGCTTCAGTTTTCTTATTTGTAAAAGGGGGATATCTGTTTTAACCTGACAGGACCAGATTGATCTGAGGATTAGAAGAAATATTAAATGTAAAGCACGTAACACCCTGCCTGGCACATTGCAGATGTTCTTTGATAAAACCATCAATTTAAGTGAGAACTGGGGAGGGATTGGTCAATGGAACCCTCTTCAATAACATGCCTGTGCATTTGTGAAAACGGTAGATATCCAAATTTTGTGACTGAGCTGGTAAAGCTGATTTGACAAATTAAAATGTCTTGATATTGATACTTCGACAATATTAAGGAATACAGTGGCTTGTGTATCAGACATATATGCATTTTTCCTTCTCATATTCTCTTACTCCATCATTTTTCTCTGGTCTTTGCTATAGCAACCAGCTGTACTCAAGTGTAGGCTAACAGTACTTGATCTCAGCTGTACTGTGTAGCTCTTATTTTTTCTCCCAAGGCTTTTCTGCCTCAGTTACATGAATCCCATGGAGAAGCCTGATCAGCCATTCTGACGCCTGCACAAAGCGGCAGTGTTAACACTTCCTAGGGTAACCCTGGACCAGTGGGGCAGGAGCTCGTGGGTACATATTCCCCCTTTCAAGTCTCAGATATTTCAGAGGCACATTCCATACAGTTCCTCAGAACATTACCAGCAGGTTTGAACTCCAGTTTCCCCTAATAGTAACCAGCTCAATAAAAATCAATCCAAGCCAGCTTTGTACTGGTTACTTTCCCTCCTTCGCCATTTCTCAGTTCCCTAACTCTCCAATCCTATTGTCCCCCCACCTCGACTTTCCTCTGTTTAATTTTTCTAGACCCTGCACTCATATACCATAGTATCAAGTAATCCAAAATAAACTACCTCCACAAAAGCCCTTGTCTCAGGCTCTGCTTTTTGGGGGGAATGCAAGTTACATCAGACCAAGGGCAGTAGCGAGAATTTCACAATTTTAGCACAAAAGAGTTGGGTAAGACTTCAGGGATAATCTAGTCGATTCTGACATTTTATGGATGGGTGTGCAGAAAACTGAGTCAGTAACTTCTTCAAAGTCACACATCTAGGCAGCTGAGTGCAAATGAGAAGTCAAAATGTGAAAGGAGAACCTTGGGGGAGGGGACGGGAGACAAAGTCGCCTGGGTAAGAGAGAAGAAAGAGCAAGCCATTAAAACATCTTAGCACAGTGGGAATGACATGTACTGAATCTACCCTGTCAGCAGAGCAAGCGCAGTCCCCACCCTGATGAATGCCAGGCTCCCTTGCTGATGCTTGATAAAGGTTCCATCCAGCAGCAGAGCAGCAGCCAAGAACGGGGTGATGGTGCCGCTTGCTACTTTAACCCCCACTGCTCTCCAGTGTGTGACACAGAGTTGGTGCTAAATGAATGTTTGTGGAATAATTAGCAAATTAGTGAGGTCAGACTCCTTACGGGTCCCCATCATGAATGTACACACACCTAGCATTGCTGTGTGCACTGGGTATCTGGCTAAATATGAGTGCACATCTTTGTTTCCCTTCTTTCTAAATTATTTTGTGTCTGCACTACGTTAAAAAATAGTGTTAGGTGTTCATGTCATACTGTGTGTAGCCATCCTTGTGTTCCTGTATATACCTCCATTTCTGGTTACTCAAATCTTTGACAATCTGGTTGCTCAAAATCACATCTTCACACATTGCTAACTCCTTACCTTTCTTATACAGAGGATTTGGAGCTCTTTTCATGCTCATTTGTATAAACATGCTTGTCTCCTTTTTCTAGTCTCACGTATTTTTTATTGTATCAATGCTGCTTTTCACAAGTTGCAAATTCTGAAAATAACTTCTTTTATTCATTTAGAGAAAAACAAAAATAGAAACAAACAAACAGAAGCAACCTACTAAGTACCATGTACCAGGCCTGGTGTTGTTTATTATAGCTAAACCAGTGAAGACAGGGTTGCTCGGGTTTGGAGAGATCAAAGACTATTGTGGCAGACATTTGTCTTCATACTTGTCCAGCGTCTCTGGGGAGTGAACACCTTGACTTATGAGGGCAGGCATTACCCTGGATTGATGTTCATCCTGAGTACTTCCAGGAATAGTGCTGGTCAAGTGTTTCTTAGTGACAAAGTGCTATGCTTTGTCTCATGGAGAAAAATTCTAGCATTGAATTTAAAATTCTTCTGGTTAAAAGTACACATATCTTCCTTCTTTGGTAGCCTTTATTAGCTATAGTGTGGGGCCTGGCACACAGCGTCCATGATCTTTTCTTATAGCTCTTACCACCTTTTAAATTACCTGGCCAACGTTTTATCTTTACTGTGAGCTACAGGAACATGGGCATGTCTGTCTCTTTCAGGACTATCCCCTTACCACTTGGCAGGAGACATAAGATGTTTGTTTTGGGCTCTATGAGTCTGTTCTATTGAGTTCCTGATCAAATGAATGAATATATTACCTATAGTGAGTCTACTTCTCAATGGTATGTAAATATATATTGCTTATCACAAACAGTGAAGAAATGATTTATGGTACTGACCAACGTTTTTCTAACTGAGGGGCACTGAATATGACTTTGAGGTTACCACCATTTGCAAAAAAGAGATAAGAACCTTATGTCCTCTTCAAACTGTCAGCTTCATTTTTATCTATAGAGAAACTGGGGTCTGGGTAATATGTTATTGAAGAAATAAAAGTAATAGGCTATAAAGAAAATCTTGAGAAAAGGCTAGCTCCAGCAGCCTCACCCCATATGGAAAACCAAGCCTGGGTGGCACACAGTAACTTGCCCAAGAACTCACTGCTCACCAGTGGAAAGCCAGGTCTCAAAGCAAGATCCTCTGATTTCTGGGGTTCTTTGGATAATAGCTTGCTATTCTTTCTAGCCAATTTCTCGTTTCCTTGGTCACTTAATAATCAATGCAAAAAGCCTATTATATTATATTAGTCTAGGACTCTTGGTATAGTTATGTACTCATTTATTTTTCACTCACTTTTTCCTGTTTCTATATTAACAATTTCATTCCAGACGGACCTTTTATTGTAAGCAACATTAAATCCTTACTGGATGCAGCCTGAGACACAGATAATAACTCAGATATAAATGTATTCTACTCACTTAACCATTCTGTACACAAAGGTTCCTGATTTTCCTTCATTTATATACTTTTGTTCTCTCTCCTTTTTCCCAATCTCTCAATCTTTACCTGTTGACAGCCATGAGGAGTCTCAAAGTTGCTCTTGCCCAGTGCCATTCTAAGGACTAACAGAAGTATTCCCACAAAATAGAATCAAACTGAGCAGAAACTAGTGACAAGACCACATTGTTTCTTTAGTTACCAGAGAAATTGAAGAACAAAGTCACTGGGAGGATTGCCCATGCTGAAGGTCTGTGGAACAGTTGTGCACCCAAAGAGGTGAATGACACAAAACAGCAAGTATTTCTTGAGTGTACAATGTACTAAGCACTAAGAGGAACACTGTATATGGCATCTCATTGGATCTTCACATGAGGTAGGTAATGTCATGACTCTTGTCAGGTGAGGAAAACGAGGTTCAAAAAGCCACAAGGCTAATAAGGGGCAGGACTGCAATTGGAATCCAAGATTTTCTGATTCCAAAACCCATGCTCGGAAGAGGTTGATTCTGAGGACGCTGGTTCATTAGCAGCACAGAATCCAAAATGTGGCTAAAGCTTTGGTCAAAACTCTTAAACGAGAGAAAAAAGGAGGGAAGCTTGGATGAAGCTGCTGTGCACACCCCCAGCAGCCTTGTACTAAGATCTTCACAGCCCACCTGCGAAGAGAAGACTATGCTTCTTTTTAAAATTTATTTATTTATTTATTTATTTATTTATGGCTGTGTTGGGTCTTCGTTTCTGTGCGAGGGCTCTCTCCAGCTGCAGCAAGCGGGGGCCACTCTTCATCGCGGTGCTCGGGCCTCTCACCATCGCGGCCTCTCCCGTTGCGGAGCACAGGCTCCAGACGTGCAGGCTCAGGAGTTGTGGCTCACGGGCCCAGTTGCTCCGCGGCATGTGGGATCCTCCCAGACCAGAGCTTGAACCCGCGTCCCCTGCATTGGCAGGCAGACTCTCAACCACTGCGCCACCAGGGAAGCCCCAAGACTATGCTTCTTGTGGGACAGATAAGGAAGCTTTGGCTTTGGAGCTGCCCACAGTCACCTGGCTAGGAGGTGTTATGGTCAGGATGCGAAGCAAGACTGGAGTTCAGCTCCACCACCATAGCTTTTTGTGCTCAACTGTATTTGACACACTTGTCAATTACAGGATTAATTATCACTGTCCTAGAAACTGGTTGCCCTTGCCTCCTTCCATCTCCTTCAAGACACTCCTTCAAATGATGTTTACTAAGCAGTTGCTCTGTACCAAAAATTGGGCTAAGCATTTTCATGGACACTGAGAAGAAGAAAATGTGATTTCTCTTCTAGAGTCTGTGTAGCCTAAGTAAAGGAGATGTAGTATAAAAATATAGATAATAGTAAAAATCACGTTGACGATGGTGATAATCCTGTTTATTGTGTGTCAGACACGCTTATGAGATTTAACATGCGTTATCTCATTTAATCCTTACTGCAGGCAGTTGCTGATGTCCACCTGGCATTTCTTTGCCGCATCTAAGTTCATCTGCAATCGACGTGGATAATTTTGATGATGCTTAGAGCATCCTCCCTCAAGTGCCTGCATCTCTCTGCTTTTCGCCCATCTTTATCTAAAGGCAGGACTTCTCACAGGCAGCAGCCAGAGCCTCCAGGAAACCAGGGGAGTTAATGCACCCAGCGGCAACCCTTAAGCAATGAGTGTTGAGGGTGAGTAGATGACTAGCCCAGCTTCTCCTCCCCTTAATAGGACAACTCAGGCACATTCTACAAAGTTACTCAAGAGGTTCCAGTAGTCCGCGTGGTAATTTAATCATTAATGAATACTTTGTTTCTCTCCTCCCTATCTCACTTCCCCAGTCCCCCTGACAGTTCTTCTAGTATTGTCTCCCAAAGGAATGATCTTCTCCCAAGCCACTCTTTCAGTATCTGTGTTGAGGGATAGAAGCGGTTCTAGAAAATACCCCTCAGGATGGTATTTTGGAATTGGAACTATCACTGGTCAGGTAAAAACAAGGGGCTGATTGCTGCTTTTTAGGGTCGTGAAAACCGATGCCATGGTGTAGCATCACAATGATCGAGACTCACCTGTGGTGAACTGAAATGAGATACAGATAGAAGACTGGTATGCAACAGCCCTAGCCCTTAAAAGATATGAAGACAATGGTAATTATAGGGGTGATGGAATTGGATATATTTTGGTAAATGACCTAGAGGTCTTGAGGAATAAAAAAAAATGTAGGTTTAGTTTAATCACTATCAACTCAGGGTCTCCCGTGGAAGCCAGAAAATCACCATGGCAGTATTTCTAATCTAGAAGAGGCTGATTCATTATCAACACAGAACTTGGGCTGGTGATTTTCTCAAAAATCAAAACTCTCTTAAAAAAAAGAGTAATAAGGAAGGAAGCTAATGTGACTTGCTCATCTCCAGCAGCCAGAGGGCAGACCATCATGAAAATCAGGCACAATATTACATATATAGCTACTCTAAGAAACTACAAAGGAGACAGAATATTTAGTCCCATTAGGTCTTGTATACTAATTAAATGCTTTGATAAAGAGAGGAATTCAAAGACTCGGAAATGGGATATCTGG
Source organism: Balaenoptera ricei (assembly GCF_028023285.1). Lineage (NCBI taxonomy): Eukaryota > Metazoa > Chordata > Mammalia > Artiodactyla > Balaenopteridae > Balaenoptera > Balaenoptera ricei. The sequence goes on along the minus strand of NC_082644.1, from coordinate 107,282,857 downwards.
GAAAATTCTCCTGAGAAAGTGAAGTCTCTAGATTACCATGCACTCTCCAGATTGGAAAAAACAGCTTTATTGCCCTTGAGAAAGAAAAGTAGACTCTCACTGCCTAGACATCATTCAAAGCTTTCACCTAAAATAATTACCTCTAAGAATAATGATCTTCCTCAAAATTTTTTTTCCCGTGTCCTCTCATTGTCTCTTCAAGAGTGGCTGGAGTCATATTTAGCATAGCCCACGTGGCATATGGGAGTAGATAGCCTGTTGACCCAAAAGAATAGTAGAACCTGGCTGATGCGTACTCAAAGAATGTAGAGGGAAAACTTGGGCGTGAATCTTGAACGTGGTATATAAGGCTGGGTCAGGGAAAGCTGGTGTTTGCTGTTATGGGCACTTTCCCAGGACTTGGGATTTAACATCATAGAACAGACACTTAGAGCCAGTCTTATTACACTATAAGGATGGATCATTGAAGCTTAGATACAATCATAGGTTATGGTAAATAAGGTGGATATGCCAGAGCTGCCTTAGCAAAATACTGAGAAAAAAGTTAGAAAGTCCATGTAAATGAACATATTAGCAAGGATACAGTAAGGTGAAAACAGAAAACCTGCCAAATAAACTACCAAATGTTACCAAGGAGAGCCCAGGGAATACTCCCTGTAAGAAAAATATAAGAAATGTGCTAAGGGGAGTGGTGTGTTAGCATCATTGATGCGCTCTATTTACTTACTTATTAATTTATTTATGGTTAGCTGTACTCTGCTGGTCAGGGTTGACTAGGAGATACTATCATGGAACTAGGATCCATGGTCCCAATAATTGATAGAAGTTTAATACAGAAGACACGAAGTTTCAGCATCACCAGACACAAAGTAGCCTTACCATAATTAGAAGAGAGGCCAAATTGACATTCAGAGGATTTTAACCACCTTGGATTTGTGGAAATGGCTAGTAAATCATGATGTCTCTAGGACTGATATAAATGGGAAACTCACAAACATATTTCTTGATTATATAACCAAAACCTTTTAAGTCATCGGAAAGCTCCATCAGGTGCTGCAATGGGAAGTCATGGTCACTTATTCAGTTTCTGGTCTGAGGCTAAAAAGAGAAGAGAAGATAGAATCATCTTGATAAGGAAACCTGTAACACTCTGCAAATATATGCAATAAACATTTCCCCATTTTTCCTTCAAAGGAACTTATAACCAGCACTGTGCTGGAGCTGGCTTGTACTAACCATCAAGAGCAAATTATTCATATCTCCTCCTAACTCCGTGTTCGTGACATGATGATGATTACTTTGATTAGCCACGAGTGGGGCTTTTACACCATGGAAATTGGCAAATGCTCTAATCAAGGTTTTATTTTTTTATTTTTTTTTTCCCTTAAAAATCAGAATATTAAACATTTAACAGGCTACCACTGCCTATGACAATATACTAGAGTAACTGTACTATTTAGGGATAGTCTTTGGGAATAAAGACTATCCAGATTTTTCTAGAGATGTTGGTTACAGGTTATGAGTTGATACTGATACCAAGGGATCTAAGATGCCCACTTTTAAAATCAGAGCATATGGTGGATAGGTAATAAATAGAATCCTGGCTCAAGTCTACCTCACAATCGCTTCATCTGGTATGCAGACCCACCCTGCAGTAATTAAATAAAAACACATATCTATAAAGTCTTGTACTATATCTAAAAAGTTTTTGCACAGTGAAGGAAACCACCACCAAAACAAACAAACAAAAAACAAAAAAGTCTACTCAATGGGAAAGGATACATGCAAATGATATATCTGATAAGGTGTTGATATTCAAAATATATAAAGAATTCATACAACTAAATAAAAAAAAAAACACCAAACAACCTAATTAGAAAATGGGGAGAGGATCTGAATAGACATTTTTCCAAGGAAGACAAATAGATGGCCAACGGGCACATGAAGAGGTGCTCAACATCACTAATCATCAGAGAAATGCAAATCAAAACCACAATGAGATACCACTTCACACCTGTCAGAATGGCTATTATCAAAAAGACAAGAAACAACAAGTTTTGCTGAGGATGTAGAGAAAGGGGAACCCTTATGCACTGTTGGAGAGAATGTAAACTGGTGCAGGTATTGTGGATAACAGTATGGAGGTTCCTCAAAATACTAAAAATAGAACTACTGTATGATCCAGCAATCCCATTTCTGGGTATTTACCCAAAGAAAACAAACATACTGATTTGAACAGACATATGTATCCCTATGTTCATTGCAGCACTGTTTATAATAGCCAAGATATGGAAGCAACCTAAGTAGCCATTAATAGATGAATGGAGAAAGAAGATATCTCACACACACACACACACACACACACACACACCCCTCACACACACACACTGGAATATTACTCAGCCATAAAAAAGAATGGAATCTTACTATGTGTGGCAACACGGATGGACTTGGAGGGTATTATCCTAAGTGAAATAAGTCAGACAGAGAAAAACAAGTACCATATGATTTTACTTAAATGCGGAACCTAAAAAACAAAACAAACAAACAAAACGAAACAGACTCACAGATACAGAGAACATACTGGTGATTGCCAGAGGGGAGGGAAAGTGGGGGGACAGATGAAATAGGTAAAGGGGATTAAGAAGTACAAACTTCCAGCTATAAAATAAATAAGTCATGGGGATGCAATGGGGAGGAAATGGATGTAAGACATCCATTGTGACGGATGCTATCTGGTCTTAATGCAGTGATCATTTCATAATGTATAAAAATGTCGAATCATTATGTTGTGCACTTGCAACTAATATAATATATATTAATTATAACTCAGTAAAATTGTTTTCAAATGTCCACTGTAGCATTGCTTATAATAGTGGAACACTGAAAACTATAAATTTTTCAATGGGTGATTGGATAAAGCAATTTTGTACTATTCATGCAATGGGATATCATTCAGAAATAAACTTTTGACGCAGGCAAAGATATGGATGAATCTCAAAAACATTATGTTGAGTAAAATAAGACAGATTCACAAAAATGCATAGCTTATGATTCCATTCAAATGAATTTGTAGAACTGGCGAAACTAAGCTATGGTAAAGGAAATCAAATAAGCGGTTCTCTGGGGAGAGGGGTAGATCTGCTGAAAAGGAGCATGAGGTAACTTTCTGAGGATATGAAAATATCTTGATTTGAGTGCTGGGGTTACACAGGAGTATACGTTTTCAAAAACTCATCAAATTGTATACTCAAAATACGTGCATTCTATCTAAATTTACCTCAGTTAACTTTTGTTTATTGAGTGCTTCCAATGTGTCTTTCGTTATTCTAAGCACTTATATAAATCATGCCACTTGTGTCTCAGAGGAATCTGAAAGGTATTCTTTGTCATTTTACAGAAGAAGCTGAAGCACTAGAAAATTAGTCAAGGTCAGACAGCAAAGACATGGTACAGCTGAGAGTCAGTTCCAGGCAGTCTTAAACCAGAGCAAGGACTCTTAATGTCTATGTTGTAATCAAGCTCTCCCCAAAGTCTACAGCCTTCAATATTGACACTCACGGTCATTACCTGTCATTTCTGAAAAGTTGTCATCATATAATGTTTGCTTGGAATGGTAACAAACACTAAAAGATGCCTGCAATGAATGGTGGGGAAAGATATTGCAAGTTTAAATGGTGACAGGAGGCTCCAAATAGCATCCTTGAACTGCAGGCTGGGAGGCTGGCTGTCAAGAACCATCAAGGGGAGAAAGCTGCTCAGTGTGAGGCTGATCAGACAGCACCTAGAATACTGCAAACAGTTCTGGGCATCTCAACACGAGAGAGCTGTCAAGAAATTGGAAGAGATTCAAAGAGCATCAGGGAGCATGATTAAAGGACTGGAGGGATTGATTTACGAGAAAAGATTAAAAGAACTAAATACTGCCTGCGTAGATGGAGAATAACTAAGGAGGGACATACTAACAACATAAATATTTGAAGGGCACACACACACAGAAGGAGAAAGATTGTTCATGTTGCCCCATGGAGGTATAAATAGAAATTAGAGGATGGAACACAGAAATGAAAATGTTGTCCAAATATTAGGAAACATGTGCTGACAATGAGGTCAATTAGACTTTGAAGGAGCTTCCCAGAAGACAAGCAGAAATCCAGTTGTCCAAGCCATTGACAATCAGTCCTGACACAGAATAACAACATCCTAATACTTTTGGGTCTAGAAGCAGAAAAATGTGATTTTATGGAGGAATTTTCCCCACCTCCTTAAGTATGTTAGGGACAATAATAGTAAAGCTATTTGCAGTGCTTCAAATACTTTTATATCTCATACTTACAGCAATTCTCTGTGGGAGATATTCCACCTCTTCTACATATCAGGGATGCTCAGTTTCAGAGAAGGTTTACAGATCTTGCAGGTGTTAGGGTAAAAAGCCAGGAGTCATTCCAGTTTTTAAAACTTCAAATCATATATCATCTCCATGAATGGATAGATATGAACAAGTCTTGCATTGGGCAATTTGAACATATTGTCATGACATTTTTTGTCAGGGAAGAGCTGGGGTGGATCAGTGTATGACTTGCCCGAGAGAATACACACCTGACCCAAGACAATCTTAGGCAGCAGCTGGATTTGGGGAGAACAAATATGTTTTTAAATGAGTTATAAAGCTTCAATAACTATTGTGAGGAATGTGTGTTGGCTCATACACTCTTGGATTGTGAAATTGCAAGCTCTCATATAATTTTATGTCTACTTTGACTAATCGTTTATTCATAATTCACTTGTTTATTAAATATATTGTTTATTAAATATAAATACATATATATATATTTGCATTAGACATTGCACTGAGAATACAGCAGCTGTGGACAAATCAAAGTCCTTCAAAGAGCTTATACTTTAGTTCAGGGAAAAAGATAATGGAGAAATTTAAGGAGATGACTAGTAGCAATAGGTGCAATTAAGAAAGAGAAAACAGATTGAGGAGATTGAGACGATAAGCTGCAGACTGGGAGAAAATATTTGCAAAAGATACATCTGATAAAGAGCTATTACCCAAAAAACAAGATGAAGTCTTAAAACTCAACAAGAAAACAATCTGATTAACAAATGAGCCACAGACCTTAATAGACACCTCACCAAAGAAGATATACAGATGGCAAATAAGCATATGGATAGATGTTCCACATCACATATCATCAAGGAAATGATAGTGAGATACCACTACACACATATCAGAATGGCCAAAATCTGGAACACTGACAACACCAAATGCTGGCAAGGATGTGGAGCAACGGGAACTCTCATTCATGGCTGGTGGGGATGCAAAGTGGGACAATTGCTTTGCAAGACAGTTTGGCGATTTCTTACAAAACTAAACATACACTTGCTGTACAATATAGCAATCATGCTCCTTGGAATTTACTCAAAGGAGTTGAAAACTTATGTTCATATAAACACCTGCACATAGGTATTTATAGCAGCTTTTTTCATAATTGCCCAAACTTGGAAGCAATCAAGAAACCCCTCAGTAGGTGAATGGATAAATAAACTGTGGCACATCCAGACAATGAAATGTTACTAGGTGCTAAAAAGCAACGAGCTATCAAGCCATGAAATGATATGGAGGAAACTTAAATGAGTATTACTAAGTGAAAGAAGCCAATCTGAAATGGCTACATGGTGTATAACTTCAATTATAAGACATTCTAGAAATGGCAAAATTATGGAGGCAGCAAAAAGATCAGTGGTTGCCAGGGGCTGGGTGGGGGCAGAGACGGAGGAATGAATAGGCAAAACACAGAAGATTTTTAGGGAAGTATGATGCTATAAAGATGGATACATGTTATTATACATTTGTACAAACCCAGAGAAACTACAACACTGAGAATCAACTGTAATGTCAACTATGAGCTTTGGGTAATTATGACATGTCAATGTAGGTTTATCAGTTGTAACAAACGTACCACTCTGGTGCGGGATGTTAATAATGGCTGAGGCTATGCCTGTATGGGGGCAGGGAGTCATGTGGAAAATCTGTACCTTCCTCTTAATTTTGCTGAGAACCTAAAACTGCTCTAAAAAATATTCTTACATGAACACACACACACACACACACACAGAATGAGGATGGGAATTGTGATTGGAAAGTTTACATCTGGAGGTCTGCGAAGGCCATATTAGGAAAGTAATATTTGAGCAGAGACATGATTGAAGCAAGGGAGTGAGCTCCATAAAAATCTGGGAAAGTACATATCAGGCAGAGGACAGAGCAAGGACAATTTCCAGGGATGGGATGTGTTGGTCTGTCTATCTGAGAGACCATAGTCAAGAGTTCACTGTAGCTGAGTTGGAAGGAGGGAGTATAAGTGCTGAGATAGGGGATGTAGTCAGGGGACAGATTCTAAAAGGTATTATTGTGATTGTAAGCTCTTCTTACTCTGGCTGAAGTCAGAAGGTATTGTAAGATTTTGAGCAGAGAAGGAACATGCTCTCTCTTATATTTTAAAAGAATTCTTCTGAGTATGGTGTATAATACAGTCTGTAGGTAAGGATGAAAGCAAAAAGACCAGTTAATGGGCTACTGCTATTATCCAGGTGAGCGGTAATGATAACTTGCACCAGGGTGGCAGCAGTGGACGTAGGGAGAAATTATCAGATTTTGAGGGTACAACCAACAGGATCAGCCAATGAGTAGGGATGTGAGATAAAGAGATGTTATCATTTTATAATGTATCATGATCCATTGCAACAATTTTCCCTGTTTTCTTTTCTAGATCACAAATCCCTTAAAAAAATATTAATCACTATATTTATAGCACTTAGAAATGCCTGGTATAAGAATCACCATTTGGGATTAAGGCTGCCTCAAACAGAATCTCAGCTCTGCAATTTATTTGCTGTCTGACCTTAACTAGTATACTAGTGCCTCTACTTTTTTCATCTGTAAAATGAAGAATTCCCCGAACACAGGTTTTACAAGTCTGGGGCAAGTGGACATGAACAAGAGTCTGGGCTTTGTGCCACTCTGATTTCATCCAGAACAGTTCTACTTTTACCAGTCTATATATTTATTATCTATGTAAGGCTTCATTAGGAAAAAAGGGGTTTTATGGGTAAAATATGAATGAGAAAGTGCTGGATTAAGTAACACCTACAGTCTCTTCTAAAGTAATGACCATTGTGTCACTTAATAAAAGCTTATGGAACCGCTGATGAGCCAGGCACAATTTTGGGTGCTTCAAACACAATATTGAATCCAATGGGCAGAGTCTCTGCCCTAACAGGGCCCACAGGCTAGGATATGTTCTTTTTTTTTTTTTTTTTTTTTTTTAAAGATTTATTTATTGATTGATTGATTGCTATGTTGGGTCTTCGTTTCTGTGCTAGGGCTTTCTCTAGTTGCGGCAAGCGGGGGCCACTCTTCATCGCGGTGCGCGGGCCTCTCACTATCGTGGCCTCTCTTGTTGTGGAGCACAGGCTCCAGATGCACAGGCTCAGTAGGTGTGGCTCACGGGCCCAGTTGCTCCGCGGCACGTGGGATCTTCCCAGACCAGGGCGCGAACCCGTGTCCCCTGCATTAGCAGGCAGATTCTCAACCACTGCACCACCAGGGAAGCCCTAGGATATGTTCTTAATTAGGAGGGCCCTGGAACCCTAGAGAGTTATGTATTTTTTCAGAGAGCCACTGGACACTGCGATATTATATATAATATTTTGTAAAACTGTATGTATGTTGGATTTTCTTAGAGAGAGCATGTGCTGTTTTCATTAGTACATTTTTTTGTAAAAAACTAAAGCAAAAAAACAAAAAAACTTTTTATTGAAATATAATGAATCCAATTCTTAAAACAGGTTTTGATCTCCAAAATTAAGAATCACTACACATAATGATTAAAATCTCTCCCAGCTTACTTATTCTATGTTTCTATTGTTTCTTCTGCAGTTTTGCTAAGACAGAGAATCTACTTGTAAATAGAAATATGTACTGCTATTTCCTTTATGCTTATAAACATGAATTGCCACAAAAATATTTTTTAAAGTGCAGGCAAACTACACTACAGATTAGTCCAAATATAAGAAAGCATCCTACACTTTTGCCATCTACACAGGCAAACTGATAAAAAAATAAAGTAGGATGTGACTTATATCAGAAAATGTTCATTCAATTTTGTGTTTTTTCCCTAATATTGATTTCCTTTTAACAAATAAGTTTGTTTAAAAATCATCTACTAGGGAGAGGAATCTGGCTGGGAGGAGGGTGTGTTTAAGAACAAGCAACAGTTAAAAGTGTTCAGGGCCACTGCCCATTGGAAATCAATCAGAAGTGAAATATAAAGCATTTCTACCATTATAATGGAAGTTCGTGGGAAATAGGATTCCATTTATGCAATTCTGATTTATAGGCAACTTCTTTCTTTTCTTTTTTATTATACAAAGGCCCAAGATCTAGTCCCAGAACTACCACAAATTAGCTTTGTGAGAGAAAACAACTCAGTTATTCTAAGTGTTAGTTTCCCTCATCTGTAGAACCAGACTTGAAGCTCCAATATCATCAGAAGTATATCTACATTTTTTGAAACCACACTTCTAATACCTAGCACATAATAGAAACACTGTAACTCTTAAAGGAACGGATGAAAAAAAACGAATGAATGAATGAGGGGTCTAGAAGTCATGTGGTAGGGTGGAAAGAGCTCAATAATTAAAGAAATTAAAAGACATGAATTGCTCACCCTGCTTTACAAAATTATCATATGCATAACCTTGGGGAAGATATTTATAATTTCAGACCTCATTTTCCTCATATATAAAATTTGCCTCACCCAGATATGTGAAAAGCATTTTACCAACAAGAAAATAATGGAGGCCGTGCTACCCATTTAATTGTGATCTCTGGAGTAGCTCTTGAGCTTTACTGTTCTCTGACTGTACCCCTCACCAATCTGCAGACTTCAAGGACAAGCCTACTAGTTTCCTGCACTCTTGGTTAGCTACCTGCTATGGAGCGATGCTCAGATAATAAAATTCAGAACAAACACCTGAAAAATATGGATACCACTGAAGCCAAAGTTCTCTTCTCCAACTCCTCCCCCTTTGTTCATTCTACTGTCAGATCATATTAAAACAATCCTAAAGAAAAAAAAATCAACACAAACAAAAAAGCCATCTGAGCAAGCAGTAAATGTACCCAGATTATGTTAAAATATATTAAATATATTTAATGTGTATTGCCTTTTTCATGAATGTTGCCAGAGCTATTTTGGGGCTTGATTCAAATCCAACCTCTGAGACATAAAGCTTTTTAAAATGCAGTTTACAAGAGAAGAGAATTTGATTTTGTATAGTATACTTTATCCTTTGGGTTTCTAAACATTTATTTAGTTATTTATTTTTATTTATTTTGGTTGCGTTGGGTCTTAGTTGCAGGCACATGGGATCTTCGTTGAGGTATGCAGGATCTTTTCCTTGTGGCGTGCAGGCTCTTCGTTTCGCCACTCGGGCTTCTCTCTAGTTGTGGCGTGTGGGTTTTCTCTCTCTAGTTGTGGTGCATGGGCTCCAGAGCTCGTGGGCTCTGTAGTTTGCAGCACGTGGGCTCTCTAGTTGAGTCCTGTGAGCTCAGTAGTTGTGGTGCAGGGGCTTAGTTGCCCCGTGGCCTGTGGGATCTTAGATCCCTGACCAGGGATTGAACCTGCGTCCCCTGCACTGGAAGGCGGATTCTTTACCACTGGACCACCAGGGAAGTCCCTATCCTCTGGGTTTCTAAAAGAGCATCACAAAGCAACATGTTAGATCCTTGCCTTGTGGAAAGTGCAGTCAGAGCCAAGAGGCTTTGTGAATCCATTGGTGGGTCATGCTGAGCTCTCATCAGCTGACTATTTTACAAGGTGGCAATGGCATGTCTTGCTAGGGTTCCGACTACAGAGAGGGCCCAAAAGTGGGAAGTCAATTCACAGGAGTAGTGCAAAGTGGAGTTTTGAGATTAAATCAGACAAAGACAAGAGGAAAAAGCTGTGGAGATGAGAAATGACAAATATCCTAAGAGTAAGGCAGTGACCTGACTCACCTCTGCTGAGGGTTCTGCTGTTGTTCTACATGGATAGGCCAGAATCCATCAGCTCTTCAGATCTAGCTGCGACCTAAACCATGCAATTAACTCATCATCAACACTCGCCCAGCTCTTCCCCTGGTCCCAAACATTTAGTCAGGACATTTCTCACATAGATTTGACATTATGTCCCCCTCATTGGTAACCCCTCACTGATCCTACAGTTAATTCCTTTTTTCATACCTTCGGTGCTTCTCTCCTGAAATATTTCACTGGTTCTTTTAATGGTCTTCTTGCCCCCAAATCTACAAAACTCAAGTCATTTGATTATGTGACTCATGCCACTTTCCAGTACATATAGTTGACTGTATCTTCCAACAATCCTTTGGAGTAGGTATTATCATTCCCATTTTATGCATGAGGGACTCACTCATGAATTTTTAAATGAAAGGGGAAATTTTATTCTCCCTGTGTGTGCTTCCACTGTATTTTTTCCATATTTTTGTTCTTACTACATTGTTTTATGTTCTATCCATCCAAATGTCCATCTTCTTTTTTTAAAAAACAAAATTTGCAAGCCAGTTTAGTGTTATTTATTTATTTATTGGCCATGCCACGTGGCTTGAGGGATCTCAGTTCCTTGACCAGGGGTTGAACCCGGGCCACGGCACTGAAAGCCCAGAATGCTAACCACCAGACCACCAGCGAACTCCCAAAATGTCCATCTTCTAAATAAGAACATAAACTCCTTAGGGACTGGGTCTTATCTCATTCGTCTTTATATCTCTGGTGCCTAGAACACAGTGAATGCTATTTAAAATTTTGAATGACTATGTAAAAACATGCATGAACGAATGAATTAAAATGAATAGTGTTGGTGGTTCTATAGTCCTTTAAAGGGCAGGAGAGTGGATGTACACTATTTCTTGTAGTATGTTTTATAAAATTCTAGTTTAATGAGATAATCTATGGCAAACTAAAAGCTCATGAGTCCAACAAGATTGTAAAATTTGAAGAATCTCCTCCAGAATATTCTCAAATCGAATCCAAGAAGTCACAAAGCAGAGACATTAAAAAAAAAAATTTTGTTGGGACTTCCCTGGTGGTCCAGTGGTTAAGACTTCATGCTTCCAATGCAGCGGCATGGGTTTGATCCCTGATTCCGCATGCTGCATGGCCAAAAGAAATTTTTTTTGTTGAATGAAAGGTTTTCCAAGTTCATTGGACTACAGATACCTCCTTCTCTTCTTCCTCCTCTTTCTCTTCTCCCTCCTTCCTTCGCCTTCTCCTTCTTCTTCTTCTTCCTCTTTTTTTTTCTTCTTCTTCTCTTCCTCCTCCTTCTTCTTCTTTCCTTTTTGCATAAGAAGAATTAACATCCCTCCAAAATAATTACTATACAAATATAAACTAAGAATCACAGGGCCAAAATGATACCCCTTCTGAGTACTTTAGATACTGTCTGTAGGCAAAGACGTCTTCAGGAGGTATCTTCAAACTGAGATTCCATAGGTCTAGACAGAAGACACCTCAGTGGTTCAGAGGTTTGGTCTTGTGACAGCCCTACTCTGAATCATCTGTCATGTTCTTGAGAGTCTAATATAAGCTTTGATAGCGTACCTTTTTCCAATGGTTGGAAGATTCCAGAGAATGTTAAAAACGACAGAGCTGAAGGATTAGGTATGCAGGTGAGGCACAGTCTTGGTAGCTGCATCAAACACTAGGAATGCTTTATTGGAGAACAGAGGCATGCACAAAGCTCTGTGCATTTTCTAGTCTGAACAAAACGGAAGAAATCACAAGTCAGTTCTCAGCACTGACTCACAGTCCCTAAAATGGTGAGGATGGAAAATCACTGCTCTGAGTAGAAACAAAATGAAATATTTCTGAACACCTTTCCCTGACAGGTTTAAAAAAGCAAAGGAAGCAAAGGAAGGGGGTTGCTGGCTGTGAAAAGTCTTGGATGAATGTATTGAGAGCAGTTATTTTAGTGGTGCTGGTGATAAAAATTAAATGGGGACCTTATGGGAAATGTACATTTCATGGGAATGTGTTGGGACAAATGCAGGTTTTTAGAGGCACTCTCAGAAGCTGGGCAAAGGTGGCAAAAAATACAAAGTCAGAACAGGGACAGGGTGAGAGGAGGAGGGAGACCAGAAAAGACACACTTTGCAAAAGCAGAGGAGATCACATTTAAGGATATCTGGGACAGACAGCCTGTAAAATACTCAATTCTAGCAAAACAAGGGGGCAGGAGTTAGATAAGAAGGAGGAATCAAGGGAAGGAGAAAGAAGGAAGAAAGACAAAAGGAGGAAGAGGGATAGAGAGGAGAGAATTCAGAAAGAACATAAGGTAGAGAGGAGAGAGAGGAAGGCATGAGTGTGTATCACTGCAAATTAATAAGACACTGCTTAATAAAACTGCAGAGACCCTGGGGGTCACACTAACCTGGGTTAGGAATCAACCTCTGCTATTTAGTAATTGTAGACCTTAAACAAATACATAAATTCTCTGAATATTCGTTTCTCTTTTTTTGAAATGGGGATAGGAATATCTATCTCACTGAGTCATTTTATTATTTAAATTAAATAATGTTCATGAACGGTCTAGTACCAAGCCTACTATATTGTTAGCATTCACGCATAGTCACTTTAAAAAAATTAGTAACATAAGTATCTAGGCAAAAAGTGGAGAAAGTCCATTTCCTTAGCATAATGAGTTCTAGGCATATATGTTTGCTTATATTATGATTATTTTTAGTAAAATAATGTCATCATTAATTATTTCAGACAAAGATAATCTTTTGCCTTGTGCCTGTGTATATGATATTCTGTAGAACCTTAATCCTGTTGGTAGTTCATGAAGAGGCTCATTGATTATATCATCTTTATCTAAATCTGAGTAATGGTTTCAAGAAACAGAAAAACATTCTGACTAGCCTTGGCCAAGGGGATTGTAAGTATGATAGAGGGTTGGGCAGGGAACTCAAGTTCAACAAGGGCTGCTAGGTCTCTCAATGGTCCAGAACCAGACACTAAGAGGACCTCCAGACAGAGCAGGTTTTTCTCTGGGTGGGCACAGTTTCTCACTGTGTCCGCTTTTCTTTAAACACACCAACCCTCTCCACCTCCAGAAGCAAGTGGACTGAACTCTACTGCTCTGCCTTGGAGATGGCCATAGTTCCCTAATGTTTATAAGCACCATTCACAAAAGAGTCCCAGTTTGATGGTGTCCCAATTTCCTACCTTCAGGACAGAGAATATGATCTTCCCAGCAAGAAGAAGGAAACTTGCATCATTTAAAAAACTTGCATCATTTTAAAAACTCCATTAAAAAGTGGAGGGCATAGGGAAAAGTTCTTGGGAATGAGTCAGATCTCTGATAAAAAAGTGTTTGCTTTGAGTTTTTGGTGGGTCATTATACCTATTTGTGTATTAAAGACATCAAAGCATCTACACGGAAATCTGTTCAGCATTGTTTAACTCAGCCTTTATAAAACTTATTTTACCCAGCGCCTTTTAGTAACATGAGAACACATGATGGAGCTGTATGTGATTTCACAGGACATGTGGGATTTTAGAGCCAAGGGGTAGGAGGCATAGAAACCTTAAACATAGATGGACCATAATGATCAGTGGTTCTACGTGGTCCCATTTCACAAGTGAGGAGAACTGAGACTCAGAGAATGAAAATATCCTAGGTCGCATAGCTAGGGGGTGGCAAACTGGTACCCAATTCTCTGAATCCTCAGTTTAGTACTGTTCTTTCACAGCCTGCTGATCCCCAAGGGCTGCCATTGTTGACGTATTATCAGATAATCTATGAAGCTGGCTGCCACCTGAACCCCTAACCCATTAAGCCCTCAGGACTGGCATGTTGAGATTGGAGTTTTAAAAAGGAGCCATGGAAAAAAATCACATTTAATTCACTTGGCTGGGGCACAGCTATTCTATAAAGTGAAGGATGCCTGGAGAATGAACCCAGTATGATGCTCTTCCAGACTACTATGTCTTCAGCTACTCTATTCATTAAAACATTTCTAATTTCTCTGAGACAAGTTGGTAGCAATTATCAATCACCAGTGACGTTTTATTGGATGGATTCAGAGATGAGCAAGTGAAAAGTACTAGAATGTGGCTGAACTCACTACCCAGACCACCCTCTTCTCCCAATCAGCCCACCCCTATATATAAACATTTCAATATCCTGGCTTCTTAATTTTGTTGTGAGTTTTGATCATAAATCTTTAAACAAAGATGCTTCAAGATAAGCCAGTAAAAGGCAATTAGATGTTTCATTTGCAGCCAAAGTGTAGTTACTTTGCAGAATTTGGCTGTTTAGCAGGGGATGTTTTGAGATATAAGATCAAGATAACAATGAAATTAGTCTTTACGTGCTCAATTACGTCATGTGATGCTTTGCCTGGATCCTGCTACCTTCAACTTTTCTTTACTCTGTTGCATGATTTGGCTCTCAAAAATACATGCTTGACCACATAAAAAGTACTGGGACCATCTAGCCTCATTGTAGAAGGGCTCATGAATGTTAGTTCAGTCATTTGTAAGACTAAACAGAAAGTTGGTTTTACTGGGATCTAGCTCTAATATGTCTTGCTTTTAGTAATTGGGCTTCTGCTTTATTTTTCTTATTGGATGTCCATCTTATATTTATTTATTTATTTATTTATTTATTTATTTTTATTTATTTTTTTTAATGTAGGTTGCTGTTGGGTGTGTATATAGTAACACCTACAATCTTTTTTTTTAATTTATTTTTTTTTTTATATTTATTTTTGGCTCTGTTGGGTCTTCGTTTCTGTGCGAGGGCTTTCTCTAGTTGTGGCAAGCGGGGGCCACTCTTCATTGCGGTGTGCGGGCCTCTCACTATCGTGGCCTCTCTTGTTGCGGAGCACAGGCTCCAGACGCGCAGGCTCAGTAGTTGTGGCTCACGGGCCCAGTTGCTCCGCGGCATGTGGGATCTTCCCAGACCAGGGCTCGAACCTGTGTCCCCTGCATCGGCAGGCAGATTCTCAACCACTGCGCCACCAGGGAAGCCCCTCCATCTTATATTTAAATTTGAATAATTCAATTACATTTTTGCTCTTATGTGCCTGAGTCCCAGCTTGTATAACATGCCAGGTAGTGGTGTGGTTCTGGCATTGGAATCAGACACTTGGATTTGAATCTTATACTAATATTTGCTAGCTTTGTGACCTTGGGCAAGTTACACAACCTAACCTAGACTCAAGTTTTCTTTTTTGAACAACAGGGCTGATTATTTCTACCTTAGAGAAGTTAAAGATATATGTTTCATATAAAGCACTGTTGTTCTCTCTATATATTTAAAGATGTTAATTACTCATTTCTGTACTATTTTAGGTCTTTGAAATTGGATATTTGTTTAACTTTTTTCTCTCATTCCTCATCATCATACTCCACCTATTCTTTGGTACACCTGTCTACCACCTCCACCTAGATCTCCTGTACCACAGGGCCACAGATTCTCTGGAAATGGGTTATTTATTCTCCGTACCCAGTGATATTTGCCTTCAACTTCCTTTCCGTGGAATGAGTCTGTGTCTGCTGACTCCACTGAGGATGTCTAAATTTCCAAACTTAAAACTTTCTAATCTGATGGTACCACACAAACCATATGCCATTGTCTGAGAATATAGAAAACTGGTTGTCTCATAAAACATATACCAAGATTTTAAGAAAACAGAATTGATAAATATAATGTTTATATTATCTGTGATCCATTTTCAAAATAGAGTTATGTATTCAAATCAGGCAATTTATATCTTCTATTAAAGTTTTTCAGCAATTAAATTATTTGAAAAATTCTCCCATGATAAGATCAGGGAGCAGATGCTACACAAGTCACTTCAACAAGTCTTCGAAATAAACAATAAACAGGCAAAATATATGTGGTTGAGAAGTCCAAGATGAAGGTGCTGGCAGATGTGGTGTTTTGTGAGGACCAGCTTCCTGGTTCACAGATGACTGTCTTTTCCCGGTAACCTTACATGGCAAATGGGAGAAAGGATCTCCTTGGAGTCTTTTTTGTAAGGGTACTAAGCTCTTTCATAAAGGCTCTGCCCTTATGACTTAAATCACCTCCCTAAGGCCTTACCTCCAAAATACCATCACATTGGGGATTTAGTTTCAACATAAGAATTTTGGGGGGACACAAACAATTGTTCTACAGCATTGTGGAAGTAGTTAACCTCAGAATTGCAAATTAAAGCATTGCCGTTTTGATGAAAACAGGTTACTTTCAAATGCAATCTGAATGGTGTGGTCAACGAAAAATAAAAAGGAAATAGTATAAGACTTTTCAATTTCATACCTATGGGATGGTAGAGGAATGATGGGGGAGGAATGGTAGAATGTAAAATAATAATTATTAATTAATGACAGGATGCAAGAAAGAAGAATGGCTAAAGATTTTGACCCAGAAGCCTATGATGAGGAGATGAATTTTGTATATGTGATTGAGGACACTATCATACCATGAAGGCATCAATCTCCAAAATAAAACCGATACACAACTGGTATGGTATTGAGTGCTAGAAATATGAAAAGGAGTCAATATTTGCCTCCATTTTCATAAAGCCTACAGTCTAATGAAGAAGACAAAAAGTCAGTTGAAGTAGGAGTGAATGTAGAGGGATCACAGAGGTCAGAGAAACGTGCATTGGTAGTAAAGAGGAGGACTCATATCTGGGCACACACGATAAGATATGGGAGAGGGTAAATGTCACTGAAGAAAGACAATAAAGGATAAATAGTCATCTTCATAAGATGGCAAGAGGATACTCCAAGAACAGGGAACAATTTTAAGGATAAAGGAAACTTTGGTGAAGATGATAAAACCGAACAAACAAAAAGTTCAATTTTCACTAATTTACAAAAGGCTCTATTGTTCCCAGAGCTTTATTCAAACTATTTGACACTAACTTCTAGATCAATGCTATGGTAGCAATCCAAGACATGGTGTGGGTTGAAAATATAAATTGCCTCAATAAATGCCGGGGCCGGGGGGGGGGGGGCAGAAACATAAGTTATTAAGGGAAACCATGTCTCTGGAACATAATAGGCAAGGTATTCATGGAGTCAGCTGAGGCCATGGGTACTTTACCCAAATGATCTCACTTAATCCTCACAACAGCCCCATGGCAGATGTGGAAGCTGAACTAAGAAACAAAATAATTCACTCAGAGTTAAGAAATTAATACTCATCAATGGTGAGAGTCAGTCCAGGTCTGTTGGATTCCAAGGTATTTTTCCTATACAGTGATATTCCCATGATGTCCCCTAAATTAACTGGAAATCTTGAATGAGGGAGAGAGAGCAGGTGGAGAAAGACATAGAGATGACAGGGAAAGAGAAAACAAGTGATCTTTATTATGGTGTTTATCCTGTAGTTAATTTTTGTAATATTTCTTTTTAGTGTCCGTCCCTCACATCCAGTTGAGCCTCCCAAAGGGAAATGCAACTCATATTTTTGTTGAGCCTCATGAGGCCTGGCATGTGGTAATATTCAATATATGGTCATGTAATTAATAAAATAAGTGTAAAAACGTGTATAAATGTGTTATCAGAATTTCTACATATTTTTGACTAGGAATTAAAAATTGTGTCCCTAAAAAAACAAAAAGAGAGAAATCATGTCTATTTTGGAGGATGACCTTTTGAAATATACATCAATAAAGACAGACGTCATTTTACAAACTATTTCTCAATGTGCCTTGTAGATAATGCCTGGGACATTATAGAAAGATTGGATGTCGTCATAATACGGAGATTGGTCTTTCACTCCTGGAAGAACTAGTCAGTTGTGGCTCCTAATGTGAATTCTTAATCACTGAGCTGAGACTATAATCTTTGATCCATTGAATATTATTCATTAACATACTTCAAGTATTTGATCAACATTGAACAATGCCTGAATGCAAGTCTGAAGTCTGTGAGAATCCATTCTCAGGACACAAGTCCTTCAAGAATAGTAGAGCTTTCATCCATACCACTCCTCTTATATTGGTCCTTCAGTGTCACCATGACCTCCACTTTGGTAAATCTAATGAATGAGACTGGAGCAAAACTGTTTGAACTATCAGCATAATTTGACACAGGGGATCGCTCCTCCCTTTTTGATACATGCTCTTCACTTCTCTTCCAGAACATCATACTCTTCTGGTTTCTTCCATGCTCACTGACTCCTTAGTCCTTCTTAGTCTCCTTGGCTAGCTCCGCTTCATCTCACTGACTACTTACGTTCAGTGTATTTCCAGGCTTAGTATTAAACATCTTCTTTGTATCTATTCACTTCCACATGACTTTGAATACCATGTATACTTCATAACTCTCAAAGTTATCCATTTAATTCTGAAAATTAGATTTATGTATAATAATGTCTACTGAATGTTTCCTTAACTTGATAGTAGTCATCACAAATGTGAAAATCTAAAACTGAACTCTTGATCTACTGCTTTTCTACCTCCAAAACTATTCCACTTAGAGGCTTTCTTGTCTCAGTTAATGGTAACTCTATCCCTACCTTCTCAGACCAGAAATCCTGGAGTCATTTTGAGTCTTCTCTTCCTTTCAAACCTCATTTCCAATTTGGTAACTAATTCTGTTGGTCTTACATTTGAGGTTATATCCAGAATTTAATCACTCCTCATTACCTCCACTGCTACTCTTATGATTCAAGCCACTCTTATCTCTCACCTGGACTATTACAATAGCCTCCTAACTACTTTTTCTCATTCTACCCTTACCACCCTTCTCCCCTCAATTCTAAACACGGAATCCAGATTAGTTTTTTTAAAATGCAATTCAGATAATGTCACCCCTTCGCTCAAATCCTTCCAACAATTGAGTCTTCATGTCATTAAGAGTGAAATGGCCTACAAGACCCCAGGTGACCTGAGATTCAAACCTCTCTGATCTCAACTCATTTTCCTTACCAGCCACAATGACCTCCTTGATGTTCATTAAACATAAAGGAAAATGTATATCCTGATCCACTGAACTTGTTCCCTTTGCCTGGAATATTCTTCTTCTGGGTATGTCACACATACTACCTTGATACATTTGCTTAAATCTCACCTCCTCTTTGGTGCCTACCTTGGCCACCATATTTTAAGTTGTATTCATTACTCCCTGAACTCTCCATTCTTATTCCCTACTTTATTTTTTTCTATGGTATTTTTTACCTGCTAATACATTATATACTCTAGTCTATTCTTTTTATTATGGGCCTCCCAATAAAATGCAAATTCTATGAGGACAAAGACTTTGCTTTTTGTACTGTTTTATACCTGTGCTTAAAACTGTTATTGTAACATCCATAGTGGGAGCTCAATAAATGTTTGTTGAATGAATGAATGAATAATAGATCCTAAAGTTACAGAGTGTGCTAGAGGCAGAATTAATCTTAGGAATTATCTAAGGTAAGTTACTTACTTTTTTTACAGATGAAGAATCTGAATCTTTGAGAAATAAACTGACTCATCTGAAATAGAAAATAGTTCTCCTAGTATATAGTTCAGACTATCATTTTTCTTGCCGTGTCTACAGAGTCAGGTACAATGCTTGGCTTGAAGCAAGTGCTCAGTGAGTCTCTTTTGAATGAATGGGTCCAGGGTTCTTTCACTACACCATACTAACAGCCTTAACTTGTAATTTGGTGGATCTATGGGAAGTGGTTGGGTGCAACAGATTACTACCAAAGTTAATTTCAACTATAAATTTCTATTGGATGGGCATTCTAAATAACTTGCTAGTTGTTATATAATCATACTTTCTTCTCTCCCCCATACTTCTCCTTACTCCCTTTCCAATAGTTGTGCACACCTTCCACCTCCTCTCCTGAAAAGGAATATAAAAATATCTCTCTTTGGACCGTAGAATAAATACCTTCTAAATAAAGTATGAAAATTATGCATTCCTAGGTAACTGGACCAGATTATTGGCCATGGGTGGCATGATTTGGGGGAATTTGAGGTGATTTTAGTTAGCTCATATTTATATACTATTTTAATTCCTAAAATCCCACCTTTAACGAATTATCACACTCTCTTAAGCTTTTTTTTTTTTAAGGCAAAGAAAAAGAAGTTCATTCACTCTTTCATTCAACACATTTTAAAATATCTAATAGTCTTTGTGTAATAACATTGACCATAACAGACATAGCATTGTCTTCATGAAGTTTACAGCCCAGAGAAAGGCAGATATTAATAAAATAACTACACAAAAACATCACTAATTTTAAACTGCGGTAAGTGACTTAGTGAAAATTACAGGTTGCCATGAGAATACAGAACTAGTCTAGGAGTGAAATGGGTCATGAAAAAGGCACAGTGAAGCTAAGACATGAAAGATAAAGAACATTAACTGGGAAGGTTTTTTTTTTTTTAACATCTTTATTGGACTATTATCGCTTTGCAATGGTGTGTTAGTTTCTGCTTTATAACAAAGTGAATCAGTTATACATATACATATATCCCCATATCCCCTCCCTCTTGTGTCTCCCTCGCACCCTCCCTATCCCACCCCTCTAGGTGGTCACAAAGAACCGAGCTGATCTCCCTGTGCTATGCAGCTGCTTCCCACTAGCTATCTATTTTACATTTGGTAGTGTATATATGTCCATGCCACTCTCTCACTTCGTCCCAGCTTACCATTCCCCCTCCCCATGTCCTCAAGTCCATTCTCTACGTCTGCGTCTTTATTCCTGTCCTGCCCCTTGGTTCTTCAGAACCTTTTTCTTTTTTTTTTTAGATTCCATATATATGTGTCAGCATACAGTATTCGTTTTCCTCTTTCTCACTTATTTCACTCTGTATGATGGACTCTAGGTCCATCCACCTCACTACAATAACTCAATTTTGTTTCTTTTTATGGCTGAGTAATATTCCATTGTATATATGTGCCACGTCTTCTTTATCCATTCATCTGTTGATGGACACTTAGGTTGCTTCCATGTCCTGGCTATTGTAAATACTGCTGCAATGAACACTGTGGTACAAGATTCTTTTTGAATTATGGTTTTCTCAGGGTATATGCCCAGTAGTGGGAAGGCTGGGTCGTATGGTAGTTCTATTTTTACTTTTTCAAGGAATCTCCATACTGTTCTCCATAGTGGCTGTATCAATTTACATTCCCATCAACAGTGCAAGAGGGTTCCTTTTTATCCACACCCTCTCCAGCATTTACTGTTTGTAGACTTTTTGATGATGGCCATTCTGATCGGTGTGAGGTGATACCTCACTGTAGTTTTCATTTGCATTTCTCTAATGATTAGTGATGTTGAGCATCCTTTCATGTGTTTGTTGGCAATCTGTATATCTTCTTTGGAGAAATGTCTATTTAGGACTTCTGCCCATTTTTGGATTGGGTTGTTTGTCTTTCTGATATTGAGCTGAATAAGCTGCTTCTATATTTTGGAGATTAATTTTGTCAGTTGCTTTGTTTGCAAATATTCTCTCCCTTTCAGAGGGTTGTCTTTTCGTCTTGTTTATGGTTTCATTTGCTGTGTAAAAGATTTTAAGTTTCATTAGGTCCCATTTGTTTATTTTTGTTTTTATTTCCCTTTCTCTAGGAGGTGGGTCAAAAAGGATCTTGCTGTGATTTATGTCATAGAGTGTTCTTCCTATGTTTTCCTCTAAGAGTATTACAGTGTCTGGCGTTATATTTAGGTCTTTAATCCATTTTGAGTTTATTTTTGTGTATGGTGTTTGGGAATGTTCTAATTTCATACTTTTACTTGTATCTGTCCAATTTTCCCAGCACCACTTATTGAAGAGGCTTTTTCTCCATTGTATATTCTTGCCTCGTTTATCAAAGATAAGGTGACCATATGTGCGTGGGTTTTTCTCTGGGCTTTGTATCCTGTTCCATTGATCTATATATCGCTTTTGTGCCAGTACCATACTGTCTTGATTACTGTAGCTTTGTAGTATAATCTGAAGTCAGGGAGCCTGATTCCTCCAGCTCTGTTTTTCTTTCTCAAGATTGCTTTGGTTATTTGGGGTCTTTTCTGTTTCCACACAAATTGTGAAATTTTTTGTTCTAGTTCTGGGAAAAATGCCATTGATAGTTTGATAGGGATTGCATTGAATCTGTAGATTGCTTTGGGTAATATAGTCATTTTCACAATGTTGATGCTTCCAATCCAAGAACATGGTATATCTCTCCAGCTGTTTGTATCATCTTTAATTTCTTTCATCAGTGTCCTATAGTTTTCTGGATACAGGTCTTTTGTCTCCTTAGGTAGGTTTATTCCTAGGTATTTTATTCTTTTTGTTACAATGGTAAATGGGAGTGTTTCCTTAATTTCTCATTCAGATTTTTCATCATTTGTGTATAGGAATGCAAGAGATCTCTGTGCATTCATTTTGTATCCTGCTACTTTACCAAATTCATTGATTAGCTCTAGTAGTTTTCACGTAGCATCTTCAGGATTCTCTATGTATAGTATCATGTCATCTGCAAACAGTGACAGCTTTACTTCTTTTCTGGTTTGGATTCCTTTTCTTTCTTTTTCTTCTCTGATGGCTGTGGCTAAAACTTCCAAAACTATGTTGAATAATAGTGGTGAGAGTGGGCAACCTTGTCTTGTTCCTGATCTTGGTGGAAATGGTTTCAGTTTTTCACCATTGACGATGATGTTGGCTGTGGGTTTGTCATATATGGTCTTTATTATGTTGAGGAAAGTTCCCTCTATGCCTACTTTCTGGAGGGTTTTTATCATAAATGGGTGTTGAATTTTGTCAAAAGCTTTTTCTGCATCTATTGAGATGATCATATGGTTTCTCTCCTTCAATTTGTTAATATGGTTTAACACATTGATTGATTTGCGTATATTGAAGAATCCTTGCATTCCTGGGATAAACTCCACTGGATCATGGTGCATGATCCTTTTAATGTGCTGTTGGATTCTGTTTGCCAGTATTTTGTTGAAGATTTTTGCATCTATGTTCATCAGTGATATTGGCCTGTAGCTCTTTTTTGTGACATCTTTGTCTGGTTTTGGTATCAGGGTGATGGTGGCCCCGTAGAATGAGTTTGGGAGTGTTCCTCCCTCTGCTATATTTTGGAAGAGTTTGAGAAGGATAGGTGTTAGATCTTCTTGAAATGCTTCTTAGAATTTGCCTGTGAAGCCATCTGGTCCAGGGCTTCTGTTTGTTTCAAGATTTTTATCAGTTTCAATTTCAGTGCTTGTGATTAGTCTATTCATATTTTCTATTTCTTACTGGTTCAGTCTCGGAAGGTTGTGCTTTTCTAAGAATTTGTCTGTTTCTTCCAAGTTGTCCATTTTATTGGTATATAGTTGCTTGTAGTAATCTCTCATGATCCTTTGTATTTCTGCAGTGTCAGTTGTTACTTCTACTTTTTCATTTCTAATTCTGCTGATTTGAGTCTTCTCCCTTTTTTTCTTGATGAGTCTGGCTAATGGTTTATCAATTTTGTTTATCTTC
The DNA here is from genome assembly GCF_028023285.1 of Balaenoptera ricei. Taxonomy (NCBI): domain Eukaryota; kingdom Metazoa; phylum Chordata; class Mammalia; order Artiodactyla; family Balaenopteridae; genus Balaenoptera; species Balaenoptera ricei. The sequence goes on along the minus strand of NC_082644.1, from coordinate 107,259,322 downwards.
TCAAAGAACCAGCTTTTAGTTTTATTGATCTTTGCTATCTTTTCTTTCATTTCTTTTTCATTAATTTGTGATCTGATCTTTATGATTTCTCTCCTTCTGCTAACTTTGGGGTTTTTTTTGTTCTTCTTTCTCTAATTGCTTTAAGTATAAGACTAGGTTGTTTATTTGAGATGTTTCTTGTTTCTCGAAGTAGGATTGTATTGCTATAAACTTCCCTCTAAGAACTGCTTTTGCTGCATCCCATAGATTTTGGGTCGTCGTGTTTTCATTGTTATTTGTTTCTAGGTATTTTTTTTTTTTTTAATTTTTTTTTTTTTTAGAAATTCACGTTCTTTTATTTATTTATTTATTTATTTATGACTGTGTTGAGTCTTCGTTTCTATGCGAGGGCTTTCTCTAGTTGCGGCAAGTGGGGACCACTCTTCATCGCGGTGCGCGGGCCTCTCACCATCGCGGCCTCTCTTGTTGCGGAGCACAGGTTCCAGACGTGCAGGCTCAGTAATTGTGGCTCACGGGCCCAGTTGCTCCGTGGCATGTGGGATCTTCCCAGACCAGGGCTCGAACCCGTGTCCCCTGCATTGGCAGGCAGATTCTCAACCACTGCGCCACCAGGGAAGCCCTCTAGGTATTTTTTGATTTCTTATTTGATTTCTTCAGTGATCTCTTGGTTTTTAAGTAGTGTATTGTGTAGCTTCCATGTGTTTGTATTTTTTTTACAGATTTTTTCCTGTAATTGATATGTAGTCTCATAGTGCTGTGGTCGGAAAAGATACTTGATTCGTTTTCAATTTTCTTAAATTTACCAAGGCTAGATTTGTGACCCAAGATATGATCTATCCTGGAGCAAGTTCCATGAATACTTGAGAAGACAGTGTATTCTGTTGTTTTTGGATGAAATGTCCTATAAATATCAATTAAGTCCATCTTGTTTAATGTGTCATTTAAAGCTTGTGTTTCCTTATTTATTTTCATTTTGGATGATCTGTCCATTGGTGAAAGTGGGGTGTTAAAGTCTCCTAGTATGATTGTGTTATTGTCAATTTCCCCTTTTATGGCTGTTAGCATTGGCCTTATGTATTGAGGTGCTCCTATGTTGGTTGCATAAATATTTACAATTATTTTATCATCTTCTTGGCTTGATCCCTTGATCATTATTTTGTGTCCTTCTTTGTCTCTTGTAATATTTTTTATTTTAAAGTCTATTTTTGTCTGATATGAGAATTGCTACTCCAGCTTTCTTTTGATTTACATTTGCATGTAGTATCTTTTTCCATCCGCTTACTTTCAGTGTGTATGTGTCCCTAGGTCTGAAGTGCATCTGTTGTAGACAGCAAATATACGGGTCTTGTTTTTGTATACATTTAGCCAGTCTATGTCTTTTGGTTTGAGCATTTTATCCATTTGCATGTAATGTAATTATTGATATGTATGTTCCTATTACCATCTTCCTAATTGTTTTGCATTTGTTACTGTAGGACTTTTCCTTCTCTTGTGTTTCCTGCCTAGAGAAGTTCGTTTAGCATTTGTTGTAAAGCTGGTTTGGTGGTACTGTGTTCTCTTAGCTTTTGCTTGTTGTAAAGGTTTTAATTTCTCCATTGAATCTGAATGAGATCCTTGCTGGGTAGAGTAATATTGGTTGTAAGTTTTTCCCTTTCATCATTTTGAATATGTCCTGCCACTCCCTTCTGGCTTGCAGAGTTTCTGCTGAAAGATCAGCTGTTAACCTTATGGCGATTCCCTTGTATGTTATTTGTTGCTTTTCCCTTGCTGCTTTCAATATTTTTTCTTTGCATTTAATTTTTGATAGTTTGATTAATATGTGTCTTGGTGTGTTTTTCCTTGGATTTACCCTGTATGGGACTCTTTGCACTTCCTGTATTTGATTGACTATTTCCTTTCCCATATTAGGGAAGTTTTCAACTATAATCTCTTCAAATATTTTCTCAGTCCCTTTTTTTTTTCTCATCTTCTTCTGGGACCCCTATAATTTGAATGTTGGTGCATTTAATGTTGACCTAGAGGTCTCTGAGACTGTCCTCAAGTCCTTTCATTCTTTTTTCTTTATTCTGCTCTGTGGTAGTTATTTCCACTATTTTATCTTCCACGTCACTTATCCGTTCTTCTGCCTCAGTTATTCTGCCATTGATTCCTTCTAGAGAATTAATTTCATTTATTGTGTTGTTCATCATTGCTTGTTTGCTCTTTAGTTCTTCTAGGTCCTGTTAAATGTTTCTTGTATTTTCTCCATTCTATTTCCCAGATTTTGGATCATCTTTACTATCATTACCCTGAATTCTTTTTCAGGTAGACTGCCTATTTCCTCTTCATTTGTTGGGTCTGGTGGCTTTTTACTTTGCTCCTTCATCTGCTGTGTATTTCTCTGTCTTCTCATTTTGTTTAACTTACTGTGTTTGGGGTCTCCTTTTCACAGGCTGCAGGTTTGTAGTTCCCGTTGGTTTTGGTGTGTGCCCCCAGTGGATAAGGCTGGTTCATTGGGTTGTGTAGGCTTCCTGGTGGAGGGGACTGGTGCCTGTGTTCTGGTGGATGAGGCTGGATCTTGTTTACTGTTGGGCAGGACCGCATCAGTGGTGTGTTTTGGGGTGTCTGTGACCTTATTATGATTTTAGGCAGCCTCTCTGCTAATGGGTGGGGTTGTGTTCCTGTCTTGCTAGTTGTTTGGCATGGGGTGTCCATTACTGTAGCTTGCTGGTTGTTGAGTGGAGCTGGGTCTTACCGTGAGACAGAGATCTCTGGGAGAGCTCTCCTCAATTGATACTATGAGGGGTCGGGAGGTTTCTGGTGGACCAATGTCCTGAACTCGGCTCTCCCACCTCAGAGGCTCAGGCCTGACACCTGGCTGGAGCACCAAGACCCTGTCAGTGACACTGCTCAGAAGAAATGGGAGAAAAGAAAAATAAAGAAAGAAAGAAAAATAAATAAAATAAAGTTATTTAAATAAAAAGTAAAAAATAAATTATTAAAATAAAAAAGTAATTAAAAAAATAAGAGAGTAACCTAACCAATAAACAAATCCACCAATGATAACAAGCACTAAAAACTATACTAAAAAAAAAATGGACAGACAGAACCCTAGGACAAATGGTAAAAGCATACCTATACAGACAAAATTACACAAAGAAGCACACAGATACACACTCACAAAAAGAGAAAAGTGAAAAAAAATATATAAAAAACAAAGGAAGAGAGCAGCCAAATCAATAAACTAATCTACCACTGATAATAAGCTCTAAATACTAAACTAAGATAAACATAAAACTAGAAACAAATTAGACACAGAAAGCAAACCCCAAGTCTACAGTTGCTCCCAAAGTCCACCACCTCAGTTTTGGGATGATTCATTTTCTATTTAGGTATTCCACAGATGCAGGTACATCAAGTTGATTGTGGAGATTTAATTCCCTGCTCCTGAGGCTCTGGGAGAGATTTCCCTTTCTCTTCTGTTCGCACAGCTCCTGGGGTTCAGCTTTGGATTTGGCCCCGCCTCTGTGTGTAGGTTGCCTGAGGACGTCTGTTCCCTGCCCAGACAGGATGGGGTTAAAGTAGCGGCTGATTAGGGGGCTCTGGATCACTCAGGCCGGGGGTAGGGAGGGATACGGATGCGGGGCGAGCCTGTGGCGGCAGAGGCCGGCATGACGTTGCAACAGCCTGAGGCGCCGTGCGTTCTCCTGGGGTTGTTGTCCCTGGATCACAGAACCTGGCAGTGGCAGGCTGTACAGGCTCTTGGGAGGGGAGGTGTGGATAGTGACCTGTGCTTGCACACAGGCTTCTTGGTGGCTGCAGCAGCAGCCTTAGGGTTTCATGTCCATCTGTGGTGTCCGCACTGATAGCTGCGGCTCACGCCCGTCTCTGGAGCTCATTTAGGTGGTGCTCTGAATCTGCTCTTCTCGTGCACCCAGAAACAATGGTCTCTTGACTATTAGGCAGTTCCAAACTTTTTCCTGGACTCCCTCCTGGCTATCAGTGGCGCACTAGCCCCCTTCAGGCTGTGTTCACGCAGCCAACCCCAGTCCTCTCCTTGGGGTCTGACCTCCAAAGCCCGAGCCTCAGCTCCCAGCCCCCACCTGTCCCGGCGGGTGAGCAGACAAGCGTCTCGGACTGGTGATTGCTGGTCGGCACCGATCCTCTGTGCGGGAATCTCTTTGCTTTGCCCTCTGCACCCCTGTGGCTGCGCTCTCCTCTGTGGCTCCAAAGCTTCCCCCCTCCACCACCTGCAGTCTCCACCAGTGAAGGGGCTTCCTCGTGTGTGGAAACTTTTCCTCCTTCACAGCTCTCTCCCAGAGGTGCAGGTCCCGTCCCTATTCCTTTGTCTCCAGTTTTCCTTTTTTCTTTTGCCCTACCCAGGTACGTGGGTAGTTTCTTGCCTTTTGGGAGGTCTGAGGTGTTCTGCCAGCGTTCAGTAGGTGTTCTTTAGGAGTTGTTCCACATGTAGATGTATTTTTTTTTTTTTTTTTCACACACACACACACACTGTATTTTATTTTTACAAGAGATAAATCGACTGACACCAAACATTGTACATGGATGACCACAACAAAAGCAACAATGATTGCAATTACCAAACATGAAACACACTCATACTATGTCATAGTATTGACATTCAGTCCAGTAATCCTCCACTGTAACAGCTCCTTTACTTTGCAGTGAAAATTGATTTGTATATTCTTTGCCTCTGAGTCCTTGTGGAATTTTTTTTTTTTTTTTTAAATTCAGACAGAAAGTCACAAAAATTATACTCATCCTCATCAGTTCACTCAGTCCCATGTAATTAATTTTTTTTTTTTTTCATCTTGATCTTTTGTTAGCACTTTTATGAGTTCATCAGTTTTTCATTAGAGTTCTGAAAATGCTTATTCATTCAGTTCAGCAGTACAGTCCGTTACCAGAAACCTGTACTTGTCAGAGTCTTTTCCATGTATTTCTTGAAGATGAAACCCTTTTATAGGAACATATTTGCAAAATCATCAGAGTACACCCAGAACTGTCTGTAAATGACAAAAGACTTAAAAATGACCATGGTTAAAGATTTGATGACAGTTCATAATAATGCAGTTGACAAGAAAATTAGTTATTTCTGAGATATACATTTTAAAGTAATAAATAGGATTATTACTTATAACATTATACCAGAACATATAAGATTTTTAGAAATTTCATGTAATGTCTGAAACATTTATATTAACATATTTCCATACATATTTCCATACAAGTACAAATATAAGATTTTTAGAAATTTCATGTAATGTCTGAAACATTTATATTAACATATTTCCATACATATTTCCATACAAATACAAATATGATTTTTAGAAATTTCATGTAATGTCTGAAACATTTATATTAACATATTTCCATACATATTTCCATACAAATACAAATATAAGATTTTTAGAAATTTCATGTAATGTCTGAAACATTTATATTAACATGTTTCCATACAAATAACCCAATGAAAGTTTAGTATTAGTTGTTTTGTTTGTTTTTTTATACTGCAGGTTCTTATTAGGCATCAGTTTTATACACATCAGTGTATACATGTCAATCCCAATCGCCCAATTCAGCACACCACCATCCCCACCCCACCGCAGTTTTCCCCCCTTGGTGTCCATATGTCCATTCTCTACATCTGTGTCTCAACTTCTGCCCTGCAAACTGGCTCATCTGTACCATTTTTCTAGGTTCCGCATACATGCATTAATATACGATATTTGTTTTTCTCTTTCTGACTTACTTCACTCTGTATGACAGTCTCTAGATCCATCCACGTCTCAACAAATGACTCAATTTCGTTCCTTTTTATGGCTGAGTAATATTCCATTGTATATATGTACCACAACTTCTTTATCCATTCATCTGTTGATGGGCATTTAGGTTGCTTCCATGACCTGGCTATTGTAAATAGTGCTGCAATGAACATTCGGGTGCATGTGTCTTTTTGAATTACGGTTTTCTCTGGGTATATGCCCAGTAGTGGGATTGCTGGGTCATATGGTAATTCTATTTTTAGTTTTTTAAGGAACCTCCATATTGTTCTCCATAGTGGCTGTATCAATTTACATTCCCACCAACAGTGCAAGAGGGTTCCCTTTTCACCACACCCTCTCCAGCATTTGTTGTTTGTAGATTTTCTGATGATGCCCATTCTAACAGGAGTGAGGTGATACCTCATTGTAGTTTTGATTTGCATTTCTCTAATAATTAGTGATGTTGAGCATCTTTTCATGTGCTTCGTGGCCGTCTGTATGTCTTCTTTGGAGAAATGTCTATTTAGGTCTTCTGCCCATTTTTGGATTGGGGTGTTTGTTTCTTTGATATTGAGCTGAATGAGCTGCTTATATATTTTGGAGATTAATCCTTTGTCCGTTGATTCATTTGCAAATATTTTCTCCCATTCTGAGGGTTGTCTTTTCGTCTTGTTTATGGTTTCCTTTGCTGTGCAAAAGCTTTGAAGTTTCATTAGGTCCCACTTGTTTATTTTTGTTTTTATTTCCATTACTCTAGGAGGTGGATCAAAAAAGATCTTGCTGTGATTTATGTCAAAGAGTGTTCTTCCTATGTTTTCCTCTAAGAGTTTTATAGTGTCCAGTCTTATATTTAGGTCTCTAATCCATTTTGAGTTTATTTTTGTGTATGGTGTTAGGGAGTATTCTAATTTCATTCTTTTACATGTAGCTGTCCAGTTTTCCCAGCACCACTTATTGAAGAGACTGTCTTTTCTCCATTGTATATCTTTGCCTCCTTTGTCATAGATTAGTTGACCATAGGTGCGTGGGTTAATCTCTGGGCTTTCTATCTTGTTCCATTGATCTATGTTTCTGTTTTTGTGCCAGTACCATATTGTCTTGATTACTGTAGCTTTGTAGTATAGTCTGAAGTCAGGGAGTCTGATTCCTCCAGCTCCATTTTTTTGCCTCAAGACTGCTTTGCCTATTCGGGGTCTTCTGTGTCTCCATACAAATTTTAAGATGATTTGTTCTAGCTCCGTAAAAAATGCCATTGGTAATTTGATAGGGATTGCATTGAATCTGTAGATTGCTTTGGGTAGTATACTCATTTTCACAATGTTGATTCTTCCAATCCAAGAACATGGTATATCTCTCCATCTGTTGGTATCATCTTTAATTTCTTTCATCAGTGTCTTATAGTTTTCTGCATACAGGTCTTTTGTCTCCCTAGGTAGGTTTATTCCTAGGTATTTTATTCTTTTTGTTGCAATGGTAAATGGGAGTGTTTCCATAATTTCTCTTTCAGATTTTTCATCATTAGTGTATAGGAATGCAAGAGATTTCTGTGCATTAATTTTGTATCCTGCAACTTTACCATATTCATTAATTAGCTCTAGCAGTTTTCTGGTGGCAGTTTTAGGATTCTCTATGTATAGTATCATGTCATCCGCAAACAGTGACAGTTTTATTTCTTCTTTTCCAATTTGTATTCCTTTTATTTCTTTTTCTTCTCTGATTGCCGTGGCTAGGACTTCCAAAACTATGTTGAATAATAGTGGTGAGAGTGGACATCCTTGTCTCGTTCCTGATCTTAGAGGAAATGCTTTCAGTTTTTCACCATTGAGAATGATGTTTGCTGTGGGTTTGTCATATATGGCCTTTATTATGTTGAGGTAGGTTCCCTCTATGCCCACTTTCTGGAGAGTTTTTATCAGAAATGGGTGTTGAATTTTGTCAAAAGCTTTTTCTGCATCTATTGAGATGATCATATGGTTTTTCTCCTTCAATTTGTTAATATGGTGTATCACATTGATTGATTTGCGTATATTGAAGAATCCTTGCATCCCTGGGATAAATCCCACTTGATCGTGGTGTATGATCCTTTTAATGTGTTGTTGGATTCTGTTTGCTAGTATTTTGTTGAGGATTTTTGCATCTATATTCATCAGTGATATTGGTCTGTAATTTTCTTTTTTTGTAGTGTCTTTGTCTGGTTTTGGTATCAGGGTGATGGTGGCCTCATAGAATGAGTTTGGGAGTGTTCCTTCCTCTGCAATTTTTTGGAAGAGTTTGAGAAGGATGGGTGTTAGCTCTTCTCTAAATGTTTGATAGAATTCACCTGTGAAGCCATCTGGTCCTGGACTTTTGTTTGTTGGAAGATTTTTAATCACAGTTTCAATTTCATTACTTGTGATTGGTCTGTTCATATTTTCTATTTCTTCCTGGTTCAGTCTTGGAAGGTTATACCTTTCTAAGAATTTGTCCATTTCTTCCAGGTTGTCCATTTTATTGGCATAAAGTTGCTTGTAGTAGTCTCTTAGGATGCTTTGTATTTCTGCAGTGTCTGTTGTAACTTCTCCTTTTTCATTTCTGATTTTATTGATTTGAGTCCTCTCCCTCTTTTTCTTGATGAGTCTGGCTAATGGTTTATCAATTTTGTTTATCTTCTCAAAGAACCAACTTTTAGTTTTATTGATCTTTGCTATTGTTTTCTTTGTTTCTATTTCATTTATTTCTGCTCTGATCTTTATGATTTCTTTCCTTCTGCTAACTTTGGGTTTTGTTTGTTCTTCTTTCTCTAGTTTCTTTAAGTGTAAGGTTAGATTGTTTACTTGAGCTTTTTCTTGTTTCTTTAGGTAGGCTTGTATAGCTATAAACTTCCCTCTTAGAACTGCTTTTGCTGCATCCCATAGGTTTTGGGTCGTCGTGTTTTCATTGTCATTTGTCTCTAGGTATTTTTTGATTTCCTCTTTGATTTCTTCAGTGATCTCTTGGTTATTTAGTAACGTATTGTTTAGCCTCCATGTGTTTGTCCTTTTTACGTTTTTTTCCCTGTAATTCATTTCTAATCTCATAGCGTTGTGGTCAGAAAAGATGCTTGATATGATTTCAATTTTCTTAAATTTACTGAGGCTTGATTTGTGACCCAAGATGTGATCTATCTTGGAGAATGTTCCGTGCGCACTTGAGAAGAACGTGTAATCTGCTGTTTTTGGATGGAATGTCCGATATATATCAATTAAATCTATCTGGTCTATTGTGTCATTTAAAGCTTCTGTTTCCTTATTTATTTTCATTTTGGATGATCTGTCCATTGGTGTAAGTGAGGTGTTAAAGTCCCCCACTATTATTGTGTTACTGTCGATTTCCTCTTTTATAGCTGTTAGCAGTTGCCTTATGTATTGAGGTGCTCCTATGTTGGGTGCATATATATTTATAATTGTTATATCTTCTTCTTGGATTGATCCCTGGATCATTATGTAGTGTCCTTCCTTGTCTCTTGTAACATTCTTTAATTTAAAGTCTATTTTATCTGATATGAGTATAGCTACTCCAGCTTTCTTTTGATTTCCATTTGCATGGAATATCTTTTTCCATCCCATCACTTTCAGTCTGTATGTGTCCCTAGGTCTAAAGTGGGTCTCTTGTAGACAGCATATATATGGGTCTTGTTTTTGTATCCATTCAGCCAGTCTATGTCTTTTGGTTGGGGCATTTAATCCATTCACGTTTAAGGTAATTATCGATATGTATGTTCCTATGACCATTTTCTTAATTGTTTTGGGTTTGTTTTTGTAGGTCCTTTTCTTCTCTTGTGTTTCCCACTTAGAGAAGTTCCTTTAGCATTTGTTGTAGAGCTGGTTTGGTGGTGCTGAATTCTCTTAGCTTTTGCTTGTCTGTAAAGCTTTTGATTTCTCCATCAAATCTAAATGAGATCCTTGCCGGGTAGAGTAATCTTGGTTGTAGGTTCTTCCCTTTCATCACTTTAAGTATATCATGCCACTCCCTTCTGGCTTGCAGAGTTTCTGCTGAGAAATCAGCTGTTAACCTTATGGGAGTTCCCTTGTATGTTATTTGTCGTTTTTCCCTTGCTGCTTTCAATAATTTTTCTTTGTCTTTAATTTTTGCCACTTTGATTACTATGTGTCTCGGCGTGTTTCTCCTTGGGTTTATCCTGTATGGGACTCTCTGCGCTTCCTGGACTTGGGTGGCTATTTCCTTTCCCATGTTAGGGAAGTTTTCGACTATAATCTCTTCAAATATTTTCTCTGGTCCTTTCTCTCTCTCTTCTCCTTCTGGGACCCCTATAATGCGAATGTTGTTGCGTTTAATGTTATCCCAGAGGTCTCTTAGGCTGTCTTCATTTCTTTTCATTCTTTTTTCTTTAGTCTGTTCCGCAGCAGTGAATTCCATCATTCTGTCTTCCAGGTCACTTATCCGTTCTTCTGCCTCAGTTATTCTGCTATTGATTCCTTCTAGTGTAGTTTTCATTTCAGTTATTGTATTGGTCATCTCTGTTTGTTTGTTCTTTAATTCTTCTAGGTCTTTGTTAATCATTTCTTGCATCTTCTCAATCTTTGCCTCCATTCTTATTCCAAGGTCCTGGATCATCTTCACTATCATTATTCTGAATTCTTTTTCTGGAAGGTTGCCTATCTCCACTTCATTTAGTTGTTTTTCTGGGGTTTTTTCTTGTTCCTTCATCTGGTACATAGCCCTCTGCCTTTTCATCTTCTCTATCTTTCTGTAACTGTGGTTTTTGGTCCACAGGCTGCAGGATTATAGTTTTTCTTGCTTCTGTTGTCTGCCCTCTGGTGGTTGAGGCTATCTAAGAGGCTTGATGGGAGGCTCTGGTGGTGGGTAGAGCTGACTGTTGCTGTGGCGGTCAGAGCTCAGTAAAACCTTAATCCACTTGACTGTTGATGGGTGGGGCTGGGTTCCCTCCCTGTTGCTGTGGCGGTCAGAGCTCAGTAAAACCTTAATCCACTTGACTGTTGATGGGTGGGGCTGGGTTCCCTCCCTGTTGGCTGTTTTGCCTGAGGCAACCCAACACTGGAGCCTACCCGTGCTCTTTGGTGGGGTTAATGGCAGACTCTGGGAGGGCTCACGCCAAGGAGAACTTCCCAGAACCTCTGCTGCCAGTGTCCTTATCCCCACGGTGAAACAGAGCCACCACTCGCCTCTGCAGGAGACCCCCCAACACCAGCAGGTAGGTCTGGTTCAGTCTCCCCCAGGCTCACTGCTCCTTCCCCTGGGTCCTGATGCACACATTACTTTGTGTGTGCCCTCCAAGAGTGGGGTCTCTGTTTCCCCCAGTCCCGTCAAAGTCCTGCAATCCAATTCCCACTAGGCTTCAAAGTCTGATTCTCTAGGAATTCCTCCTCCCGTTGCCTGTCCCCCAGGTTGGGAAGCCTGACGTGGGGCTCAGAACCTTTACTCCAGTGGGTGGACTTCTGTGGTATAAGTGTTCGCCAGTCTGTGAGTCACCCACCCAGCAGTTACGGGGTTTGATTTTACTCTGCTTGCGCCCCTCCTACCATCTCACTGTGGCTTCTCCTCTGTCCTTGGACGTGGGGTATCCTCCTTGGTGAAGTCCAGGGTCTTCCTGTCAATGATGGTCCAGCAGTCAGTTGTGATTCTGGTGCTCTCGCAAGAGGGAGTGACAGCACGTCCTTCTACTCCGCCATCTTGGTTAATCTCCAGATGTATTTTTGATGCATTTGTGGGGAGGAAGGTGATCTCCACCTCTTACTCCTCAGCCATCTTGAAAGTCCTCCCAACTAGGAAGTTTTTAGGAGTGGGAGATTCTTCCAGGTGGAGGTGGACACCTATGCAAATATTCTGAGGGTAAGTGATGGGGAGGTGACACCTTGGCTCATTGAGCAACCAAATGAAGACCAATTTTTTTGGAAAAGAACAGAACAAATTGAAGACAAGGTTGCATATGTAACAGGGTCTAGATTTTCAGTCTTTAAGAGTAATGGGGAGGTTTTGAGATGGGAAAGAGTTGGTCCCCCAAATTAAATTATGTACATGAATATTTAAGTGATTTAGGTTTTCAGATAGAAAGACTTGTAAACAAGATGAGTTGTTAGTGGCTAAAATGAGAAACTGTTTTTGAACATTGATTTTATCTGCTTCAAAATTTCCCCAGATACCATTCCAAGTCTGTGTATACACTGGTATTTTTTAGCATTGCCACAACATATGCACTCATCTTATGACTTTTTTCCCCTCCTTTTATAGAATCTCAGTTTAAACAGATTTCCCTGTCATTGTTTTCCAGAAAGCCCTCCTAGTGTTTGAGCTGAAAAAAATGAGTTCAATCTTAGTTCAGTTTGAGGTTTCTGCACTAGTTCAAGTCAGGTCTTGATTTGCCTGAACCAGTTTCTTTTCCTTGGGCAATATTAGTCTTGCCTCGATCTGCTCTTTAGATGAAATAGAGTTGATAGTTTCAATTTCACAAGAACTCATATTAGAAGCTATTTCTCTTTTAAATAATAACAGAATTCCAGGCAAAGATGGTCAGGTGGCAAAGTTTCATAAAGCTGTGAACGATAGGCCAGTACTGGAATTGATTCAAATGTTTAATTATTCGTTGGGAGAAAGTTGTCTGGAGGCTTCACACAAGAAGAGACTTTATTGATTTTTATTATTCAGAGAAGGTAATAATTTTGATATAAAAAAATCAGCTCCAATTCCTCTGTTAAGCAATAATGACAAAATGTTTGTCAAAATAATGCTAGCAACTGAGAAATCGAAGGGTCCAAAGAGACACTCTTCTTTATTTCATGTCATCAATCTTATGGTCTCCAAACCTGCAGGGAGTGTCCCAATAACATAGGTTGCATTGAAGTTATTTTTGAAGTTGAGAAAAGATACACCAATTTTTTTTTTTTTAATTTATGTCAGTATCAGACTAATATCTTTGACAGAGTATACTGTAATAACAAGCCCAGTAACTTCAGACATCAGCCTATATTTTTAAGGACTCTTGTGGTCCTATAGCAAAGGTAGGTCATAACCATATGAGGTCCAAGGTACGAAAAGATTAATATATATTACATATTGCGAGTGAACAAAAGCAAATGGAATTTACAGAGGGATTAAGAATAGATAAAAGATGAAACAATAATGTAACGAATAATCCAAAGTACTGAGAGGCAGCCTCATGTAAAGAAAAGAGCATTTGCTGAGTGAATTGAGAACACCTAAGTTTTAGGTCTACTCCTGCTTCTAAATAGCAACATATTTTTGGGAAAACAACTTTGTCTTTTCAGGTTTCAGTTTCGGCAACTGTAAAATGGAGTCAATAAAAAAAATATGTCTGAAGCCTTGTCCCAGATCTATGATTTTACAAAGATCATTAAGAAAATGATGGGAGGGTTTGGGAGCTATGACTGTAATTGGCTAGAGGGAAATTGGAAGAAGTAATGAAAAAGGAAACATCAGTATATTTCCTAGTAATAAGAGGAGAAGGAAGTGAAATGAGGGAATCAGAAGGCTAACTAGGAGGATGGATGGAGTTTCCAGTTATACAAGAATTAAGGTTGATTTACACATTTACACATTGATGCAGTATGGCTAGAAGTCTAAAGAAAAGGCATCAGCAGAATAGGTGTCTTTCTGCTTTCCTCTCATGAGTTTTCAATCAGATTTGGAAACCATATATTCTTCCCCCCACTCCATATTTATGGAACATTCAATACAGGACAATGTGCCAAGTCCTTATCTCATGTAATCTTGAAACAATTAATATCCTCACTTTATACATGGATATGTGAAATGCTAAGGGATTAAACTTGTGATAGAGCTGAAATGTCAATGCATAGGCCATGAATAAATCCATAACTCTTTCCAGAACCAGGCAAGGACTTGCTTTATCCCCCCTTGCTGGTCTGTACCCATGGGAAATGTTATGGATCATCTAGATCACTGGCTACTTTAGGCATGCAATCAGGAAGTCTTCAGTGAAAGATATATAAATCTGCATCTGATAATAGCTGAGATCATAAGAAACATTTAAGCAACTTTATCTTATACTGTACCCATTGATTTCTTAAATAAATTTTCCTATGCTAACTTTCCTGTGAAGGTTATAGGAAAGTGATAGTGGAAAAACCCCAAAGGAGACTTTCTTAATAATAAAGGGGGGGGGCATGAGTTAATGATCTTCATTGCAGATATGGTAGTGAGACTGGAAGAGAGGTGAGATATAGGGCATACAGGTTAAAGATGACTGAACGGAATTTAGTGGTTGATTGGGTAAGGACAAATGAGGGAGAGGGAAAGTCAACAGGATTTTTTGACTTGGAAAGTGGGACAGATAGTACTTATAAACAGGAGGAATTCAGTGGTGTAGGGAGAGATCCTTTCCTATACTACCCATTCTGCCTTATAAGCTGTTCATGCTTACATGCTAGTTTCAGCTCGTGATGATACACATATGTCATCACTTTTCACTTTTCTGAATAAATCAAGTCCAGCCCTGCTCCAGACCACATTCCTGGCTTGGCCTCCTTCACAACCTCATTGAACCCAGAGTTACCCTAAAGCCTCACTTTCCTTTACTTGTTTAAAAATGCAAGCAAAGGAGGTTATCCACTGACAATTGAGTTGGGTCTGTACCTGTCAGAGTGAAATAGAGGTTGGCAATTATCCCAGAAATGTCTTTGTAGACCATCAGCCTAAGAAAAGTGGACCCTTAAATTTTACTTAAGTAATTTGAGTAAAATAAGATTTTTACTCATATGATTTAAGCTTTTGCAGCACACTTAAGAATGCATTTTCCCCTGTTCTTTAGTTTTCTGTATATTATATGAGATAATCTCTTCTGTTAGGGCTTTCATAGACTACTTCCTGAGACTATCAGTCTTTAATCACTTGAGACTAGGCAAGTGTGGACAAGTTTAGTCATTTCTCCAAGGTTTCAGAGGATGTTCCCAGACTCCAAGTATTAGAACGTGGCCTTGCCTCCCACGAAAGTGACTAGAGTTTCCTGTAGTTAATATTGATACATTACATAAGAAAAGCACCTGGCTCTGTTCATTCCTTATTATTCTGAAGAGTGACAATGCCCAAGAATTGAAAAAAAGACTCCCATTATCATTGGACATTGACATGACGTCAAGGACTTATAGTAGGTAACGGTTTAAAGGAAGAGGAAAGGGAATAAGGAAAATCATAATAATATGGGTTCATGTGTATTGGGAGAATGAAAAGTTTAAATTATTAAACTGTCAAGTTGTCAGGATAGAGACAAACTCAAGTCTGGAGCTGAATCCCTTTGTGGCCCTTGCCCAGAGAGTGGAGAGCACAGAAGGAAGGGGGGAAAGAGGTGGTTTTAAAATTCAAATGCTTCCTGTCCTGGGTGTGCCTTTCTATCATAATTCCCCAAAAGTCTGATAGCTAGTCTGTCTCTTTGAGTTATAGGTGTATTTACTTATTCTGAGAGCAGTCCTCAGGGACAAGAACTATACAAGATTGGAAGCATGTTCTGGAAGAGAAGAGGAAAGGAAGACATCATGGCAGTGAAGAACGTTAGAAAAAAAAAAAAAGGTTGTTTTATAGGTTGGCTTCTTCTCCAGAATAAGGAAAGAAGTATTCCTTTAAATGCCATGGGTTCATGACATACAGCCCCAAAGTTATACTCCCACACCAGTACATGTTATAAAATGCACTTTGAAAACCTTGGAAACTAAAACCTAGCCACAGCCGGAGGCTTATTTAAGACCACAAAGCAGTCTATACAATAGGAAATATATATGTATATACACTAATTCATATATATATATATATATATATATATATATATATATACACACACACACACACACACACACATATATATGTATAATATGTGTAGATAGATGGATACCTAGATATCCTTGTACTGATATACCGTATAATAGCACTTTCAGGGAACAGGACAGAGCTCTAACCACCAAATTGCTACCATGACAGCCTCCCCTACCACAAAGTATTTGTGATTCTGAAGACATTTTCTGTGTGTCGGGAGTTGGAATCCATGTATATCTGAAGAATCATCTTGAGAATTAGTGAAAAACTTTCTCCCTTCCAATCAAGTAAGAGAAAAAGAGAGGATGGGGAGAAAAAGTAATTTGATTTTTAGAGTGACACCAAGATCATGGCAATGTGGTCTTTGTACCTTGTTTAAAACCTACTATGAATGATCCTTTCTCTAAACCTTGTCATGTTTTTCCTCTTGGAATGATCTCTCCTCTCTTATTTGCCTGACCAATTGCTCCACCTAAAATGAATGAATGAAAAAGCAAAGCAGTTAATGTTGTGAAATTATTTGCCATGTTTGAGTATCATGTCTTAAGTGACTAAGAAAAACAACATATAAACTAAATATCAGGCATTATAGAATTTTTTTTTTACCTTGACAAAGCTGTTTCAAAAAGGAAGGCACATCTCTTGTGTGTGTGTGTGTATGTGTGTGTTTTTCCTGGAACATTTCCCCACATTAACACAGCAAACATATGGGTACATCTCATTGTATATGAACATCCATTCAACACACGAATGTTAAGTCTTGAAACTGACATAAGTGTTAGTGAGTTTATGTCTATGGGTCTGATTTTCTATATTTCTCTTCACAGTTTTCATAGCAATAGATTTGCACCAGGATAATCAGATCATCTCCCTTTTTATTCTTTGATTGTTTGCTGTATGCTGCTTTTCATCCTTGTGTTATCTCTTGATGGTGGAAATGTAATTACCTGTCTTGTATTATTGTCAAAATGTAGTCACAAAAGTTTTATCAAACTGCAGCCTCAACCACTGAAGTTTTAACATGAGAATAATTTTTTTTTCAACTAGAGGTGGTTGGCTCTCTTTTTGATTTATTTATATAATATTTTCCAGCTTTACTGAGATATAACTGACCTACAACGTATAGGTTTAAGGTGTACAGCCTGATGATCTGATATATGTATACATTGGGAAATGATGACCGCAATAAGGTTAGTTATTATATCCATCACCTCAAATAGTTAAAGTTTTTGGTTTGTGAGTGGTGAGAACTTTCAACATCTAGTCTCTTAGCAACTTTCAAATATACAATATAGTATTGTTACTATGGCTACTAGATTGTATATAACATCCCCAGAACATATTCATCTTATACCTGGCAGTTTATACCCTTGGACCTTTGACAACGTTCACCCATTTACCACCTCCCCCTTACACACATGCACTGGGAAACCACCAACCTGATCTCTGTTTTTGTGAGTTTGGTTTTTTTAGATTCCACAATTAAGTGAGATCAGACAGTGTTTGTCTTTCTCTGTCTGACTTATTTCACTTGGCATAATGACCTCAAGATGCGCTCATGTTGTTATACACAGAAGGATTCCCTTTTTTTTAGGGCTGAATAATAGCCCATTGTATGTATCTTACATACATACAATGGATATAGACAGATATACATTGTTTTCCCAATTTTGTTTAGTTGACTGTGTGTTCTTGTAGTTCACTGAACTTTAATGGAATTATTCTGAATTCTTTGTCAGACAGTTCATAGATCTCCATTTCTTTAGCGTCACTGGTGTCATCTCTGCCTGATTCTTCATGATCTTTGATTCCTTGCATTGGTAATCTGTGCATTTGAGTAAGTAGTCACTTCTTCCAGATTATACGGGTTTGCTTCAGCAGGGAAAGACCTTCAAAAGTCAGCTCAACTTGAGGTACTGCACAGGTCAGCTGTTGGCCTCCATGGGCAGGCAGTATCCCTATTTGGTCAAGGCCACCGCTCAGGCTCTGAGGTCAGGGGTAGGCTGGGCTCCGCAGCTAGGCTGGTTTCTGAGGCTGCCCAGGGTCACTGTTCAGGCTCCCTGCTTACGCAGGGCCAGTGGCTGCACGTAACACTTGGGCAGGGCTGCTGACTGCTGTGGGATGGGCTCCGTGGGTGTCCACGTTCTCTGGCCAGGCTTCCTGGTCAGGCAGGACTGGATGCTGTACTAAGCAGTTGGATGGGGCTGTGAATTAGCTTCTTTGCCCAGGCAGGGCCATAGAACAGGCTCCATGGCTTGTATATCTTGTTGGCTAAGGACCCAAGACGGCAAAACTGCCAACTGAGCTCCCTGGTCAGACAGAACTTCCAGCTCAGCCCTGCAGGTGGGCAGAGCTGCTGACAAGGATCTCTGCTTGTTTGCTGCTATAAGCAGGAATGCCATCTGCCAAGATCTGAGCACTGGCTGCTGTAAGACCTGACCCTCTGCTCTGCCTCTATCTGAGCCCCAGTGGTCATGTCCTACAGATTCCCCTAGTGATCCCTGTGAGGTGAGACGGTGGGTCTCCTGAGAAGTGTCCCACAATGCTGGGGGAGCTGGATGTCCACCTTGGTCTCTCTTTTTACCCACCGGAGAAACCATAAGCCCAGAGGGGCCCTCTCAATGTGGTGCTCTTCCAGCTGGGGCAGGGACAATGCTGTCAGTGTAGCTGTTCCTCTCACCCTTCTAATGTGGTCCTTCTAAGTCTCTGTGGTTCAGGAGGTGCTCCAGATTTACCCCCCAATTCTGAGATTTTCACAGTGGTGTCTTGTCTATGGATAATTGCTAGTTGCCCTTCTTGTGAAGGGGACCAAAGTCAGGAACAACCTATGTTGCCATCTTGATGACATCACTCCAGATCTCTTTTTAAAAATAATATTCTCTCTCCCTCCTTTCCTTCCTTTCCTTGTCTCTATCACTTTGATTCATCTTTTCTGTGTTTTTTACTCTCTTTATCTCTTATTCCTTCCGTGACCTTTTCTGTTTCTCCTGTTCTATACTCAATATATTTTTCTTTTATTGTCTTTTGTATAAGACGTAAGAATTATAGCTAGTTTATTTTTTTTCACTTGTTTGTCTCCTTCTAATACATACAGACACTTTGAAAGACAATATTTTGCACCTGAAAACCAAGCCCAACACCTTCCAATGATTAGTTTCCAATAAGTGTTGATTAATTTAAATGGCATTCCTGAGGTCAGAAGATCAAATTAGGCAACTAGTTCTGATAGTGTGTGAAATTTTTGAGCTGTGGTCCAGCTCATATTACTCTTCAATCCATTGCATACATAATTTTTTAATTTTTGGCATTTGCACATGGTTTTCCCTGTCTCTGGAATACCCCACTTTCAGTTTTCACCCCACCTCCAGCTTTGCCTGTCTAATTCCCATCCTTTCCTAAGGTTTCAAAATAGATGTTATCTTTTCCAGATAGTCTTCTCCACTTTGTCTAAATCCTCATTACAGTAAAAAAAAAACCTGCTTGGTGCTCATATAATATTCTGAACCTTTATCATCACAGTCTGTGAACAAAACACTGTGCTATTATGTTCTTTTCACTTGTCCTTATTTCCTATAAGGGAGTAAACTTCCTGTAAATGTGGGTGTCAAAGAGGTGGTGGTGATTGTATTTGTTTGCTCATGAAATAAGTCAAAAATGTATCATACATTTGGCCTATAGAGAGCTTAACTACATCTGCAAAACGCATGAATAATTGTTAAATTACCAACGGTTGTGAACAGGTTGCTTACCTCTCTTTCTGAAAATATACATCAGACCAGATGCAAAATGATCTCTCTGATTGTTCTACTCTCATTCATCTGCCTTCAGATGAGATTTCTTGTATTAATAAAGTATTATTTAGTTAGTCCATGGAGATTATACATAAGCCTGGATATACTTAATGGAAGCGAGTCCTGCATGTGAGTATCATCTGTTAGGTACGTATTTTTGAAAAAGAATTAAGAACTGTTAGATTACACAATGTGGTGAAAGTGTTTGATAGACATTCAAGTCTCTATACATGGACAGGGATGTGGTTAGTGCTGTATGTTGTGAGGCCGTGATTAAGATTTTCTAAAATGTGGCTGGGAAGCACAGATAATTAAGCCTGGGGTTTTAGGACTGATAACACAGAACATTCCCAAATAAAGGCGTCATACAATTTATAAAACTGCCTGCTATTACTGAAATTTTAATGCTTAACCTACAGAGGACTGCCAAGCATATATATATATATACATATATATATATATATATATATATATGTATATATATATACACATACACACACATATATATATATGGGAACTGACACTTATAAGCATACAGGTATTATTTTTTGATATTTTAGATAAAGATTGACCACATCATTTTTGCTATTCAATCTCACTTAATTCAGAGACTATGACTGATTTAATTAAAATCAACCAAGACATTTTTTTAAAAAGCACTACTGATAAGAAAAGCTTAATTCAGGTAATAATGTGGTCTCCAAATGCAGAGAAATAGAAAAAAGGATGAGAGAGAGAGAATAATTCATTAACATATGAATGGATAAAATAATCCATCCACATTTGTATGTCCAGTGGAATGAGGAAAGGGATGGATACTGGTGAAGAAATGAACTGTGAGGTAAATTCCAATGTTCATTTAACCTTTGCCTTGATGCTAATGATCGGTTCTATAATGTCAGAATCGGCCTGACATTACATAATTAGTGAGTCAAGGTATGGGTAGTCTTTACCTCCCAGGAATGCCTTTCAAATCTACACCTTTTAAATCCTTGTTGCTTCTTTATTAGTTCAAATACTACTTCTACTGTTGAATATTTTCCTTATTCTGCAAAAGAAAAAATAGTTGTTCTCTTCTCTGTGGTTCCATAGTACTTTCCACTATTATTGTAGCATTTTCATGTTTCATTCTTTTCTAAAAAATTATTCAATCTATCCTGCTGGACTCTGGAGGTAAGGTTTAAATGCACAATTGAAAAAGGATGAGTAATTGAGCAATTTATATTCTAAATCTGTTTATTGATAATTGAATGATTACACTTTGTTCTACCCCTATCAGACTCTTCATATATTAAGGCCCTGGGCAGAAAATGTTCCTTTGGAATGGGAGAGAGAAAAGAAAAATGATGGAGGTAAAAGAGAAAGAAATTAATACTTACTGAGATAATAATATAAACCATCACACTCTGGGGGTGTCTTGTATATCTCTTCTGTTTATATTTTACGACAGCCTTATAAAATTATCTTATTATTCTTGTTTTACAGATGAGAAGAACAAATAAAGGCAAGTTTCAGGGGCTTGGGGGAGGTGATAAGGATAAGCTGATGGAGAATGGGAAACTGAGAAATAACATGAGGGGGAGTGAAGGGGAAAATAAAAAAGGAGGATATTGAAAACAAAATTTTCATGCAAATAGGCACCAGCACATGTATTGCTGCAAAATAAAATATAGATAGCTATAGGAGAGGATTCCAATGATTAAGGTATCTGAAGCATATTTCAAAAGCTCCATTCCTTGACTACATGGATAACATGGCAGGCAAAAATCAAGTTTGTATAAGCTAGAGTATGGATTGCAAATTGGCTGTCCACTAGTTGAATCCAGACCACTGTGGCCTACATCTTGCTCTAAAAGTTTAGATGTTTCAAATAAAACTTCAGTTGTTGGGTTTTCTTGAAGATGCAGCAATACCAGCCCACATTTCCATATGGTAACAATCACCTGTTTAAGAGTATATTTGCCCCTTTAGATGAGGCATGCACTCTTCTGTTTGTCAATATCTTTACTAAACTTGAATAATTATTTATGTTGCTTGTGTGACTCCTAGGAGATTCTGAGTTTCCACTGGCTTCAAAATATACCTTTCAGGAATTAGGAGGATATTTGAATACCTGTGCATCACAGCCTGTAAGAGATATTGAGTGGGGGAGGTAAAGATAATTAAAATGTATGGTTCTCTCACGGAATCAGAGTCCAGCAGGCTAGATTGAATAATTTTTTAAAAAACAATGAAATATGAAAATACTACAATGAGTTAGTAGGAAGTGCTATGGAACCACAGATGAGAGAAATTAGTTTTCCTTTCGCAGAAGAAGGAAAATATTCAACAGTAGAAATAGCATTTGAATTAGTAAAGAAGGAACAGGGATTTTAAAGTTGTAGAAAGACATTCTAGGGAGGAAATAGAAAACACAAGGCATATATGCAAATATATGGCACATATAAGAAAATATATAGCATAGGTAGCATGTATAGGCATGAAAAAATACAGTATGTTGAGGGGGAAAATGGTAATTGAATGTGGCTATAGTATTAAGTGAAAATTGAGGGGATGAAGTAATGATAAATAAGTCAATAAATGGAGATGAAACAAAGACTTCAAAGGTCCTTAAAGGTCATACTGTCATTTAGACATTATTCTCTAAGTGGTAGTAGCCAATGGAAGGAATTGGGGGGATTGTATTGATTTAAACACTGTATTGGCAGGATTTGATTTTTGGAAGTGAGACATGAGTGAGATAAGAGGCAATCATAATTTCTACCAAGGTTGGCAATGATTAAGACAGAGAATACAGATTTAACAGTCATTTCTCAATTAATCTAACACAAATTAATTCAATGTAATATTAATCAATCCAATATAACATATATCAATCATACCATATGTGTCAGGAATCATGGCAGATACTGGTATTAGAATTCTGAACAAGCCTCATGCCATATCCATCACCATGTTGCTGAGACTCTAGTAACAAAACCCAATAGAAGCAATGGGAATAGTTGAGACTGAGAAATGAGGAAGGTAAACGAAGAAGCTTTCTTTAAAATTTAAGTACTATTGAGGTCCTTTTAAGCACTCTAAAATCATACCTCTCTAACTCCATTGTTCTCCCAACTGAGGCCTAAGAAAATTAATGAAATATTGCATGTTTGGTTTAATAGTCTCAAGACTTGATGGGAAATACAATCTCAAATGTGCCCTGTGATTAGTCTGAGAACTTCTGTTCAATTCAATTTTTCTGCCACAATTTTTCTTGCTTCCAATTTTTACCTCCAAATAGAACAAACAGAAAGGCGTGTGAATATACATGTATATATGATCTTATGTATGATTTTCATGGCAATTTTGCCTTTATGTTGTATTTTGTTATCTAGTCTTATAATAATGTAATAATGGCTTTCAAAAACTGATGCCTTAGCTTGGAGAGCAGTGCTTTGCTGTGTTTTTAGAACTCTTTTTTTGCTCTTTATAGACAAGAAATGTAAAGGGGGATAAAGAAAGAAGAGAAAATAGAGTTTTAATTTTTCATCAGTGATTACTCTTTGACCATATTTTCTTGTTTGTTTACCAGACATATGTCTCAAATCCCTGCCTTTGCAGTGTCTTCCTTACTACTTCTTTGTTCTTGGAAGAAAAGCTTTAGGGAAATGAAGACTGGATATGTGGGATGAAAGCTTCTGCTCTTTCAGCAAATTCTAATGCTCTTTTGCTCAGAGCTTTGTGGATGGAAAATAACAGAAATGGTAGTGACTCATTATCACCAGGGTGTCAGGTAGGACTGGGTTTCAGGAGCCTATGTACTTTCAGCTACATGATCCTAGCAAGCCACTTCTCATCTGCAGAGGGCAGTTGCCTCAGATGAGTCGAAGGAGGAGGTGGGATGATCTGTAAGGCAGCTCTGGGTTCATGTATAAGAATAATTTGAGAATTATATGGCATGTGGTTACACCCCTTTGCCAAAAAGGATCAAAAATCCCCAAGCCATTGTGTAAACAGGAAGATCCTCCTCTCCAAAAGACCCTGTTA